>NC_140978.1:37008500-37018500 GCF_056783735.1 Eptatretus burgeri | reverse complement strand
TTACTGTTCAAATTTAAATTTGAAAACCTCTGATGTCCTTCGGGTGAACTAAGATGTACAACTTCAGGGAAAGGAGCTCGAATCACCCCAAGCTAATTGGAAGTGGGATTGTAAAAATGTAGTTTTTCAAACAATTAACTTCAATGATCATCCAGGTGCACACAATGACTTCTGCATGAACACATCAACACTCGTACCATACTTCCACCAACTGGAAGATTTGTTTGGTACTTCTCTGACTTCGATTGCAGCAAAACATTCGTGTTTTCACCATTTCGAAGGCACGGACAAAATGGGACACGATGGATGTGAAGAACACGGAGTTTAGACAAAGTTTGTAATAATTTATGCGAGGTAAGAATCTTGGTAACTTACGTTCCATCCGGTAAGAAGGTTTCTTGTAAGAGGGTGGAGGAGGAGGGAACGAGCGCCTCTTCTGGGGGGTCTTTGGAGAAAGAATAAAAATATAAAGATTAAACACATCGATGTGTTCATCAGATTGATAACTTGTTCAGGAAAGGGAACAGAAGGAGATGAACTGATGGAACAGGTAATCGATGACAAGGTGAATTTGTCGATTTGATCCAATAAAGGTGAGTTATAATTCTTGTTATTTATCCTGCGTGGGGATGACCATGCCAATATGTGACCTTTATCACAAAAATAATAATTACAATTATCCAACTGAACAACTTCATCGTGGGGTTCACTGTGTTTGTACCCAGTGTGTTCACCCCCAACTTCTCCCAAGTACTGAAGAGTCCTCACCTGTTGAAGGTCCTGCATACGGTCTGATCCATCAACACCGTGCTGCATCTGTTGCAGGCCTTGATCGCGTTGAGGTTTTTGTTCCTTCTGCACTCCAACAACGTGTGGTTTCTGTTGTTGACCTGGTTGCTGTTTGAGCGATTCATCACGTTCAGGTTTTCGTTCCTCATCACGTTTCCTCTGTCCTTCCTCTCTGTGCTTTTGTATTTTCTTCTTTTGCTTGTCTTCCTTTCTCTGTCGATGTGCTTCTTTTTCTTTCTGGTTCACCTCTTCCTGTTTTATTTCCCCTCGTTTGTCGTGCTCTCGTCTCTTTCTCTCCTTTTCCTCACATCGCCAAACCTCATGTTCCCGTGTCTGAACGTCGTTTTCTCGTTTACGTATCTCCAGCTCCAGCAGATGTACCGCCTGCTCTCGACACAAACACTCTTCCTCTTTTATTCTCTGTGTCTCCACAAATTTATCTTGCCGCCCACTCTCCTCCTCTTCTCTTTGGTGCACCAGTTTCTCCATATTCTCCACATCCTGTTCTCTCAATCTAATCTCATCCTCTTGGCGACATGTCTCAAACTCTCTGTGTTTTATCTCGAGTTCTTTCAATTCCATCTTTTTATCAAATCGAGCCTGTTGTTCCAACTCGATTCTCTCTCGTTTATCAATCTCTCTCTCCAACCCGAACAGCACGTGCTCACTGTTTAAAACTTGTTGCTCTTTTTGCTGAATCTCAAGCATTCTGCGTGTCTGCTCCTGATGGACCGATTCCTTCCATCGTAGGAATTCCTCTTGTTCTCTCAGGAATCCCTCTTCCATTTCCCTCCACTCTGCCTCCTTTATTTTATTTTGCTCTTCTTCATTCTTTTTCTCCTGTTCTTCTTCATCACGTTTTCTCATTTCCTCTTCCTTGTTTCTCCTCTGCTGCTCTTCCTCTGTTTTATTCTGCTGTTCTCTCTCTTTTCTCCATCGTTCATCCTCATGTCTGTGTTGAACGTCTTTGTCCTGCACAGATTTTTCTGCGAGCTGAATTAATCGCTCTCTTTCTTTCATTCGTTCTTCTTTCTGGTGCAATTTTTCACCTCTTTCCTGTAGTTTCTCTCTCTCTCTCTGCCACAACTGTTCGAACAATGCCTTTTTTTCTTCCATTCTTTTATCCTCCTCTTCCTTCACCTTCTGAATCTCCAACACCTCCTTTTGTTGATCCTCCTCCAGCAACGGCCGCTCCTTTTTTCCCATTTTTTTCTGCAAGTGCTTCCGGTCACAACAAAAACTGCAACAAAACAAGGGCAATGCTCGTCAGTTTGAGGAAAATGTATGATTTTGTGAACGACCAAACACATGTACCATGAGTGTTGCATTGAAGAAAACGAAGATGAGACGATTCAATTCCTTACACACATGGTCTGATTGAAAGATATCTTGACCAATCAAATCTCAACGAAACTATAGACACTGAAATACAAGCAACAACAAGAAGGACAGACGGAAGAACACATCCCTCCGCCAGGCTGATTAGTTTACGTTTTGTATCCCAGTGAAAGGCTGGATCTGGATTTGGACGTAAACTAAAATGTAATCGGCTTGTTCTGGTCACCAACAAACTCATCCTCCAAGTTTCATCCGAATCCGTCCCGAACTTTTTGCGATATCACACTGTATGTGTATCGTTTTCGCACTATCATTCAATCGTGAAAAATGAGTTTAAAAAATCCTCGGATCCAGATCTGGATTCAGATCTTCACCAAAATCTAATCATTCAGTCAGTGTCACATGCCAAACCTCTCCAACAAATTTCATCCAAATGCATCTTCAAATTTTTGAGATATTGTTCACAATCAGACAAACAAACAAACAAAAGAGAAAGGGGTGAAAACAAAATGTCCATCCACCTGCAGTGGAGGAGGTAATAAGACCAGTCTCTGGACCATGGGCCTGTTTGTGTACAAGCGAACACATCTACGGTATTTCCAGTCTTGTCTGCCTCCTTGGTCATTTCTTTCTTATAGTGTGTCTGACGCCTTAAGGTTGTCTGAGGACCTTCCGATCGCATGAAACCCAGGGCACGCAGTGTGTAATAGTTCATTTGTAATTGTATCTTTTGTTTTCCCTACCCTGTTGTTGAATACACTTTGTAAGGAAAAACATAATAATAACAATAATAATGACGAGCCGAAACCCCTTCACAGGATGATTCCGTTCATTCAACCACCCTCACCAGCTCACCCACACTCGAGGGACATGGACTGGACAGGGCGTGCTTGCCTCCGCCTACTCATCCCCCGCCCCTGCCCCATTCCCCCCCGCCTCCCACCCCTTGCCTTCAATTTGCTTGCCCCCGCCCAAAAATTTAATTACCCCGGCCCCGCCCCGGCCTCTTCACTCCCTGCCCCCCGTCTCTTGATTCTCCGCCCCCCTGTCCACCCCATCACACTCAACTCTGCCTAATTCACCCCAGCCCCAGCCTACTCATCCCCCGCCCCATTTCCCCCGGTCTCCCGCTTTCAATTTGCTTACACCCGCCCAAAAATGTGCTTACCTTGCCCCCCGCCTCTTCACTCCTCGCCCCCGTCTCAACGAAAAGTGTTTATTCTGCTTCAGAGTTGAAGGTTGACTATTGCCACTATGTGCGATGCACTCTTACAGGTACGAAGTTTCTTTTAGTCCAGGTCACAGTCCCGAGAAAAACGTGACGCGATGGCTAGGAGAAGCACAAAATTGGTCCTTCAGTATTAATATATAGAAGATACAATGTTTCTTCTTACATTTTTTGTGTCAAATTCACATTCTGAGGCAGTCAGCATGAGCAGAAGGGGGTTTTACATTGCAGACGCTATTTTCGAGGAGTGGAATTACACTTCTCAGCGTTTACGGTCTGTCGACGACAGACGTAATGACGTCAGTGAATGACCGATGATGTCATGACGTCCTGACGCGTCTCAGCGGTGACGTCACACGTTGCCATGTCAATGAATGTAAAACGAAAAGTGTTTATTCTGCTTCACAATTGAAGGTTGACTATTGGCACTATGTGCGATGCACTCTCACAGGTACAAAGTTTCTTTCAGTCCAGGTCACAGTACCGAGAAAAACGGGACGCGACCGCTCGGAGGAGCACAAAATTGGTCCTTCAGTATTAATATAAAGAAAATAACTTGGGCTCTGTGGATTTATTCTTCTTTTCCTAATTCCGAGCCACACTGGCTCTTGATAGTCCGTTGAAGAAGAGGTTGGTTTCAGGAACGACTCGTGTCCAAAACAAAACATAGCCCCATCCGACATGGCAAAACCATTCATGTCACCAATTCAGTACCGGCCATGAAGGAAGTACCAGCACATCACTCAACTGGCTGAGACGTTCCGCTGAAGTATGGTAGAGCAGCATTTCGGACCTCGACTCTGCTCGGAGTGTCTGAACCAGTTTTCATTGTGGTTTGTCATGATTCAGACAGGAAACAGACTGAATGTCACTTTCAGGATTCAGACTGAATGTCACTTTCAAGGAGAGTGTGCTCCGTGTTCCGGTCCTCCTTGTTGTCACTGGACCAGACATTCGTTTGCCAGACTTGATGATTCGTAATAATTTAATGTAAACTCGTTTCAAAGTTCTGTACTATCTTGTCCTCCTGGATGAAGGCATGATTTAAATATTGATGAAAAGTCACGTGATCTTTACCAGTGAATGCCGGGCTTTCTTTGATTCCTCCTCCTCCCGAACCACCTCGCTGGTTTAAAGGAGATCACGACGACGAATAAGAGGAGCGCGATCGTGACGAACACGACATCGCGAACCTTCGACATCACCGGTACCTCCACATCATCATTGTGGAACAACTATGGACATGGACAAGGGCAGAAACAAAAGAAATTAGAAACAAGAGAAATTGAAATTGAACTAAACAACATTTATTAATTATTCAACAAAATCCAAAACTTTGTAACAAAACAAGACCAAGATGTTACAAACGCAGTGGTTCATGGAATGTACGAGAGTTTATCATTTGAACCACACTTGACAAGTTCAGCTTCATAAGGAGTTTGGGAAGTGACTTGTAATTTGTTGAGAATGCTGCGGATAACTCGACTACCCTTTACAAAAACACCGCGGAACCTTCAACGTACACCGACAATGAGTGCTGCACACGGGTCCTCGTGCGTCACTTTCCTCTGATGGTGCACACATTGATGGACCGAAATACAGGTGAAGCACCAGGGCGGCAGTTTATACCGGGATAGAGATTCCAACCCAAGCAACACAGCTCAGAGGTGAGTGTACAAACTGTGAGGCTTCAGCAGCCCTGAGATGTATTTTTTCGATCTCAATATCCAGTGAACAAACGAGGAATATGAAGATTCCTCCATCGACACGACCATGAAGGAGCAGTTTCCTTGGTGGAGAAAGTTCACTTAGAGTTTCCAACCAAAGATCAACTCTTTAAATTCCTCATCACATGCTCATGGTGAACAGGGATCACAACAATTTAAAGGACACACAAGGAATATCAAAATGGGATTTTAAAGATTACTCCTGGAATCTTTCATTTCTGCAGAAAAGTGCCATGAGACAAGCCAACCGGCTAAAGAGGAATGAAAATGGCAAAGCAGTGGGACCTGATGAGATCCCAGTGGAAGTACGGACCTGCCTCGGTGAATGTGGAGTCAAGTGTTGAATAAACGATTCACCTGTGTTATGATAACAGAGGAGGTTCCAAGGGAATGGAGGCAAAACATTCTGGGAATATTAATTAATTAAGGCCTTTAATTATCTTCAAAAGGGATGTTTTAATGAACCCAAACACCCAATTTTCTCTTCCTTGGAGTTCCCTTCACATGCAAAGTTTCACGATGCTCGGTTTCATGGTTTTGGAGTTATGGAGGACATTAAAACACACAAACACACACACACACACACACACACACACACACACACACACACGACAAGTTTCCTCAGAAGTAACTTTTCCTGGATGTTCTTGATAAACATCATAAATTATCCAAACAGGTTTCCACGATGATTTATATCTTCTTACAAGTTATCCCCAACTACCAAGTACAATGTGATTACAACACCACACACAAATGTACACACACGGGACTACAACTTCGCCGACACACAAAGTTTCCCCCCCCCCCCCCGAGTGGGTTTCCATGTCAGAATAATTTTATTTTCCATTTCCAGGGAATCTCCACATTTTGAAACCCTTCAGTGATCCAATGGTTCTTCCAACAGCACAGCATCCCGCCATTTTAATAACAATGATGAACAATGGTTTATTCATTCAATGAACGATCAAACGATACAAAATGATGGTCATCACCCACGTGGCCAGACAAACCTTGTTGTGACTCCGAGTAAACTGTATCAAGACTCCAGTTTACATGTTTGTAAATCTTCAACAATCTCTGATCATCTCAATGGATGGAGGATCGCTTTGAATCCCACTCCTGTGGCCATTTTACTAAATGACGAATCACCTCTCTTCATGTCGCTTCCTCCACTCATACACACTCCGCCCCACGATTGACGTTCTTGTGAGAAAGTTATTTCCGTGAAACGTTTCATATTTGAATCACACTCGCCGTGTCACTCGTCTTCACTCGGATTTTCAATCGAATCCAAAACAAGAGAAATCTAACATGGAATACACCACCGGTTCACTTCTCCATCAACCCAAAAACGTTATCTCTTACCATCACCGCTTACCTGCTGTGGAGGTCGGGATGGTTCTCCGGAGACGAACATCATGACCGCTGCGATCAGAGACCACATCTCTCATGCACGTCTATCCACGGAATGGCGTTTCACAATCAATCTCTGTATTAAATGATCCCGAATATGGAATTCTCATTGTCTCCAACAACAACCATTGTGACGTCATAATTGCCTGTGGCCACGCCCCCTCTTCGCGCGTCATTTATTTTGACCGTTCCACCTTTTGTCGAATTAATTTTATTTTTCTCTGATTAATCTCGGTAAAAACCATGCGGCCCAAGTTGATGAACATCACGAGTGTTTTATCCGCCCTGTTTCTGACCTTTAATCAGAGTTCAGGTTCTCATTTTTATGTTTTATTCAACAAGAATGCGATCGCACTATTTTATTATCGCGCCGTTGATAATTGTAGTGCAGTTCACCGCCGCGCGTTAATTCCGGGGTTGACGCACTATTTCTGGGGACAGAGGAATGACGTCAATTAACTGTAAAAATAGTCTAAATCATCAACACGATGAATAAACTAATACGTATCAGTAATTATTGAAAAACAATGTGAATCTTGCACATATAGGATGGTATTCTGGTGTGAAGGAATGAAGGGGGAGAATGAATGAAGGGAGGGTGTGTGAATGGTGGTTTCCTGGTGATGAAGAACATGATGTTGACGACGAGGAGAATAATGACGCACGAGGAGGATTTGGCGCGATCAGAGAACTGAACAATCACTTGGACCATCGACAGATGGTTTCATTTGAACCTCACGTGTTTCACCTCGTCGGACAAGGTAATTACGTCACTAATTGCATGACGTGGTTTCGGAAGGGAGTGAGGTGTGATGAAGTGAAGTGAGAAGGACTCCATCAGACTGCGGACGACAGCTTTGCATGTGGTCAGGAGCTCAGGTGTGCCGAGGAAGGACTTTGCACGACGGAGGATGCTGAGTCGGCGAGTAGTTTTGGAGGCCGGATTGGAAATGTGGATTTCCCAGGAAAGATCATGGCAGATGGAGAGACCCAGAAGTTTGAATGAAAGGATTTCTTCAGAGGATTGTTTGGAAAGTAGATCGGGGCGGGGAGTTTTCCAAAAGGTCCTTTCAGAGAGACATAGTGAGAGTGTGAGATTAGTCATGATTGAAAGACATGTTCCACGTGTTGGACCAGTTTGTGATTTTATCCAGATCTGCAGAGTGAAGAAGCTGCTGCTTGCCGGTCTGAGGGATGACAGATGGTACAGCAGAGGGTGGAGTCATCAGGAAAGAGATAAATAGGATTTTCCAGAGAGTCGGAGAGATCATTGATTAAAACTAGAAAAAGAACAGGGGCCAGAACACTGCCTTGAGGAACTCCAGCCTGGACAGGAAGAAGGGATGAGAGAACTCCATTTTGGGCCACACGTTTACTGCGACAGGAGAGGAAGTCTGCGAGCGGTGAGTGGAGATGGCCTTGGATAACATAGGAAGAGAGTTTGGTGAGCAGGGCAGGGTGCCAGACCGTGTCAAAAGCACATGATCTGTCAAGGGATATGGCTGTGATTTCATGCCTGGCATTGAGGATCTCCATCGATTGTTAGGAGAGCAGAAGCAGTTTCGGGGAGAGTGCATGGTCTGAAACCAAATTGATGATCGGAAATCCAGCCATTGGATAAGAGGAAGGATTTTGATGTGTGAAGCAATGATGGATTCCATCACCTTGCTGAAGATTGGAAGAGGGTTGATCGGTCTGTTGTTGCAGGGATCTGTTTTTGCACCTTTTTTATGCAGGGCAGTAATGTTTGCTGATTTCCAAGCAGATGACAGATGACCTGGAGCAAATGAGAGGGTGAGTGGAACAGAGAGAAGGTGAACAAGAGCAGAGGAGCAGGTTTTTAAGACAGGTGGTCTGATGCCGTCTGGACTGGTTGCAGAATCTGAGTCGAGGTTTGACAGCAAACTCTCCACTTTGTCAGAAGAAAAGGACACAGAGTCCATGGACAGTTGGATGAAACTGGGTAAGGTGGGTACAAAAAGCGATGGGTTTCGTGCATAAGATTTCGATGCAAACACCGAGTTTAGGCATTCAGCCTTTTCACATGCGGTATCAGCAGTCCGGCCATTTGAGGTAAGGGAGGGGATGGAGGGAATACACCAGAAACAGATTTTATTAGACGCCACCAGGATTAGTAGAAGGGAGAGAGGTTTGAGAGTTCAGACTTTTGCATCGAAAGATGTTGTTTTCTGGCTCTCCTGAGGGTAGATACACACTTGTTCCGAGCTTTATGGAAGGAACTGAGATTACCCTCAGTTGGGTTTGCTTTCCATGAGGCAAAGGCAAGTTGTTTTAGGACAACTGCCTCGCCACAAGCTTCAGTGTAGAATAGGCGGGAAGAAGGGTAGAACAACTAAAGATGAGAGGGGGATAAATCTGTGCCTGAGGGCGAGCAAGTTTCTCTGAAAGAATTCCCAGGATGAGTTTATGTTGGAGAAAGTAGCGATGGGAGATTAGTCTCGAAGTTTGATGGCTGCTTGGAGACCCTGCCAGTTGGCCTGAGTGCAATGCCAGACTCGATAGCGCTGAGGTGGTTCTCTGATAACAACCAGAGAGATGTCCACGTTGACAAGCACGTGGTCAGAAGAACCTCTTGGAGCGGAGGAAGAACAGCAGACATTTTCAGGGAAATTTGTCAAAATCAGATCCACAAGAGATGGAGTGCCATTGGTTGGGATCCTGGTTGCCATTGGTTGAGATGTTGACCGATGGAGTCAGTCCCAATGAGTCGCAGAAGAGATTTTGCTGAAGTGCCATGACAGGTGAGAGAGGTACCCACACCGAGCCAACTGGCACAATGACAATTGAAGTCACCACATATGAGGAAGAGTTCAGATGAGAAGATAGAAGTTGGTCCATGTTTTCGGATAGTGAGGTGTAAATGGAGTCATCACTGTTTGGTGGATGGTACAGTACACATATAAACATTGGGTGGTGGTGGAGTGGAAGCCATAGCCTGAGGTATTCCTGGGGGTGTGGGGGAGTGAAGGCAGTGCATGGAGAGTGAGGAATAGAGTTTTTGATGAAGAGAGCAACTCCTCCACCAGGACGAGGCGCAGGTCTGTCATACCGGAGGAGGGAGTAACCAGGGAGAGATACTTGGGAGTCAGAGACGCCTTGAGGGAGAAAAGTTTCTGTGAAGCAGATTATGTCTGGTTTGTCAGTGGCAACCTTCGTGGAATGATCTGTAAGGTTTGAGCGAAGGCCACGGATATTTGAGGTCCACACTGTTAATGAAGAGGGAGGGGAGGAGGCTTTGGGTGCAGAGGATGGGAGTGGAGGGGGAGGGTCGGACAAGGGAGGAGGGGTGGAGGTAAGGAGAGTTGTTGAGAGTGTGGGGGGTTGCAGAATAGCCCGGGGAGGGGCCGGATGAGAGGGAGAAAAGGCTCTGTGGTGTTGGGGGAGAGGGGAGGGAAGAGAGGGGGCAGAAGGCAGTTGAGGATTTGAAGAGGTGGAGTGGTGAGAGGGCAGGGGAAGGAGAGAGCTTTGTGGATGCAAGGGGCGG
>NC_140978.1:36931000-37006000 GCF_056783735.1 Eptatretus burgeri | reverse complement strand
GATAGACATGTTTCTTTAGTAAGAACAATAAAAATAGTATCGTCTGGACTGAAGCAGGCTAGACAAGTTGAGCTATCGCCGGTAAATATTAAAAAAAATTAAAAACACTTTCAGCATCAGCATATCTCTCGCTTGTGAAAGCTTGGTAAGACAATGTAGAAATGAGTTGGAACATGCTATTCAAATTTTATTGCAGGGTATATATGGATTGAAAGTCTTTCCGAAATTTCATTTGAGTCTAAATACAGACCTCGTAATATTGTGAGTAGGCTAGATCTGTAAAATAAAAATGGTACCCCTCCCCCCCCCCCACCACCAAAAAGAGAGAAAATATTATAGATAAATAAAAATAGTACTCGCCTATTCTAGAGAGTAAAACCATTTCTATGTATAAAATTTCTCAACTTCACCGCAATATTTCATTTTTTAGACAAATCAGATTAAAAAGTGAAAATGTCATTCATTCCTGACTAGCCTGTATAGACCTAGCTGTGAAATTAAATCCAGAGTCTTGAGTATTTACTTGGATCGCTACTTAATAATAAAGGTCTAAAGTTGAAATCTAATGCCTTTCACTTCAGTTTCATTCTTACCTTGACAATGAATTCAGCTTCATTCTGATTTCCTGATTTGAACCAGACTGCTTCTTTGTCCAGCAATAGTATGATGCTATTGAACAATTGGTCCTTTGCATTTAGTCCCTGTGCCTGTGGCATGCCAGAACTACAATTCTTTTTCAGTCCCGAAAGATCAAATCTTCCTCGCCTTGCGCCTGCAGCCATGAGGATTTCAAAGGCATTCTTGGGCAGCTCAGCCTCAGACGTAGATGCCGAATCATCGCTGAGCCTGTGGCTGAAGTAACCCACGACGAAGCGATAACCGAAGTCATCTAAGATAGACACCTTTTCCGTCGCCAAAACGTCCGAAAAGGACCCTCCATCACTGCTAGATGCTTGCACGGAGGAAAGTATTGGAGCAGTGTCACAATTTACGTCTGCAATTCCCTGAATGATATCTCCAAGCCTCGCATCTTTGTCGCATTTTCGTAAGACGCTCAACACACACACACACACACACACACACACACACACACACACACACACACACACACACGACAAGTTTCCTCAGAAGTAACTTTTCCAGGATGTTCTTGATAAACATAAATTATCCAAACAGGTTTCCACGATGATTTATATCTTCCTACGAGTTATCCCCAACTACCAAGTACAATGTGATGACAACACCACACACAAATGTACACACACGGGACTACAACTTCGCCGACACATAAAGTACTCCCCCCCCCCCCCCCGAGTATACTGTGCAAAGACTCTAGTTTACATATGTGTGAATATTGAACAATCTCTGATCATCTCAATGGATGGAGGATCGTTTTGAATCCCACTCCTGTGGCCATTTTAATCACATGACGAATCACCTCTCTTCATGTCGCTTCCTCCACTCACACACACTCCGCCCCACGATCGACGTTCTTGTGAGAAAGTTATTTCCGTGAAACGTTTTATATTTGAATCACACTCGCCGTGTCACTCTCGTCTTCACTCGGATTTTCAATCAAATCCAAAATAAGAGAAATCTAACATGGAATACACCACCCGTTCACTTCTCCATCAACCCAAAAACGTTATCTCTTACAATCACCGCTTACCTGCTGTGGAGGTCGGGATGGTTCTCCGGAGACGAACATCATGACCGCTGCGATCAGAGACCACATCTCTCATGCACGTCTATCCACGGAATGGCGTTTCACAATCAATCTCTGTGTTGAATGATCCCGAATATGGAATTCTCATTGTCTGCAACAACAACCACTGTGACGTCATAATTGACTGTAGCCACGCCCCCTCCTCGCGCGTCATTTGTTTTGACCGTTACACCTTTTGTATAATTTATTTTATTTTTCTCTGATTAATCTCGGTAAATACCATGCGGCCCAAGTTGATGAACATCACGAGTGCTTTATCCGCCCTGTTTCTGACCTGTAATCAGAGTTCAGGTTCTCGTTTTTATATTTAATTCAACAAGAATGCGATCGCACTATTTTATTATCGCGCCGTTGAGAATTATAGTACAGTTTACCGCCGCGCGTTAATTCCGGGTTAGACGCACTATTTTATTATCGCGCCGTTGAGAATTATAGTACAGTTTACCGCCGCGCGTTAATTCCGGGGTAGACGCACTATTTCCGGGTATGGAGGAATGACGTCATTAACTGTAAAAATAGTCAAAATCATCAACACGATGAATAAACAAATACATATCAGTAATTAGTGATAAACAATGTGAGTCTTGCACATTTATGATGGTATTCTGGTGTGAAGGAATGAAGGAAGGGAGGGTGTGTGGATGGCGGTTTGACGTCGTGTGGTGTTTGATGAAATCCTGTGGGGAACGAATGACGTTTCCTGGTGATGAGGAACATGATAATGACGCACGAGGAGGATTTGACGCGATCGGAGAACTGAACGATCACTTGGACCATCGACAGAAAGTTTCATTTGAACGTCACGTGTTTCACCTCGTCGGACAAGGTAATTACGTCACTAATTACACGTTTGGGTTTCGGAAGGGAGTGAGAAGGTGTGATTTTGGGGATTACGACGCTGGTGATGAAATAAAGGATCAAATGAGAGATAAATGTTCATCGCCATGTCTGTGTTGAGGTCTCCTTCACGAAGCTCATTTGAACATGGACACCATGATCCGGACAGCTCGGTCTGGGGAAGTATCCGAGACTCGAACCACAAATGGAACAAAACACCATCAACACTCCCAACATGGAGGATGTTAACGTGATGAACAAAACAACATGGAGGATGTTAACGTGATGAACAAAACATCATCAACACTCCCAACATGGAGGATGTTATCGTGATGAACAAAACATCATCAACACTCCCAACATGGAGGATGTTAACGTGATGAACAAAACATCATCAACACTCCCAACATGGAGGATGTTATCGTGATGAACAAAACATCATCAACACTCCCAACATGGAGGATGTTATCGTGATGAACAAAACATCATCAACACTCCCAACATGGAGGATGTTATCGTGATGAACAAAACATCATCAACACTCCCAACATGGAGGATGTTAACGTGATGAACAAAACTCAATCTCAACAAACTTCAAATGAGCCGCCTGTGTGGAAACAACGTCATACAAATCTGGTGACGTCACGATAAGTTTTTACTTCTTGGTTTTCCGTTTCATGATCGTCTCGTCCACCTCTCCCCAATCCGTCATTGCAGCCGAACTGTTGCGAATCTGGAAGCCATGAGCACACAACATACAGGTCCTGTAGATCAGTAATATCGGTAAGTTAATGTTGCCAGTTTGGGTCCCGACCCTCGTCTAATGGGTAATTGAATGTTCATGTGCTGTGGAGTTATTTTGATAGTTTGAGTTTTTCTTTTATTTTTCCACCACCAATATCAACACCGACGTCACCACATCATCCTCACCTTCACTTCGCTTCCTTCAACTCGCTCTGGCCGACGTCATGGTGGGCGGAGTTCAAGGAGGAGCCGCGCGGCGGCCCTCGACCAATCAGCGTGCAACGATTGAGGTGACCGTCGCCCGCCAATCAGATCCCGCGACAGGAGGAAAGGGCTCCGCGTGATGTCACCATGTCCTCGGGCCAATCAAGAAGCTTGCCGCCCGTTTTGGCCAGTGACAGAGGGGAAGAGCGATTTGCACGCCAAAACTGGCCAGTGAGAGAGGGAAGGTCACAAGGAGGCCCCCCCCCTTCTGAAGAGGGGGATATAATTATAGGCGCGGTCTGCACGTTCCGGGGGTTGGGGGGTCCTGAGAGTTCTGGCAAGAAGTGAACGTCTGCGCACGGAGTGATCGGTGCCACGGAGGGTCTTCTCCTGCCAGCTTTCACCCTGCCGATTTCATTCGCCTGGAGCCCGGTTGTGAAGGCGTCTGGACTGTGCTCGGTGCCCAGTTCTGCCCCGAGGACCTGGTCCTTGAAGATGGCACAAGGCGGATAGGTCCGAGACAGGCCTCAATAAAGATCATTTGGTCCGATTCTTTGGGTGTGTGCGTAATGAGTGTTTGTGGCGACAGTCAGTTAAGTAGTAAATTGTATAAGTACCATGCTGTACATACGAGCCTTTCATAATCGGTTTAACTGTGCTCTTGCGTGCTTCTCTCGTTCCCCAATTATTATTGCAAATAAACATCCCAATTTGTGAAATGTATCCGCTCGTTTGTGTCCTTTCCTCCATTGGCTTAGCGTGATGTGTTCGGAAATGAGCCAGGCTGTTGCCGCTGTCACGGGATATTTTGGACCGACGGATCTCGGCGATCAAACCGCTCGGGTCGCACGCAGTTCGAATACGCAAAGCGGCTCGTTCCGTACCGGTGCCGTCGAGGGTGTGGAGACTCGGTAAATCGCCACGTGGTCTCTCGGTATTTCGAAAATTGGCGAATAACCCTGTACCACGTGGCAGAAATATTGACGCTTCACGGTCCGATCGGGCACCCGTACTTTTTCAGAGTTTTCCGAAAAGGTACGATCTAAATTCCGGGCGATCGGTCGAGCCGACTCTACTGCTCCATCTGGTGGTCGTGCTCACAGCCGATACCCGGCCCCGCAACAGAACCACCTGTATTTTCCATCCACGACTCGCCACATGAAATTGTTCCACACAATGGACCCCAGTTTATCAGTTTCAAGTTCAAACAGTTTTGCAGTATTCATGGAAACAAATATTGTTACGAATCTGGAAACCATTCGCATTCACACATAGAGGTGAGCCAAAGTTTAGCTATTTCGTTAAGTATATGTGGATAGTTAGAATCTCTCCTCCATTAAAAAATGGGTTAATTTCATGTGTGCGCTGCAGGTTTCTTTTATAGTCAGGTTTTTTACATCTTTAAATCTCCCGACGCCAGCGGAACCCTCGCTTCACTCCTCCTCCCGCTCTGCAGGCGAAAAAGTGCTTAACCCGCCAATCTTTCACTTTACACCATGGTGCCGTAACGCACGTGTTTCTAACTATGGACATGGGTGGAGCCCCCCTTGCCTCAGAGCCGATTCCGCCCCAGCAAGATGGAATGTTCCTCCCTTCCAATCAGGGCTGAGATCGCTTCAGCTCTGACTCCGCCCCATCATAGAAGAATGTCTCCCCTCTCGACACTGGGGAAGACAACAAAAGAGCCTCTCTCGGGGGAGGAGCACCGAGACGCCGACACGCCCCTCTCCTCCAATCGTGGCTAGCCACCACGACACCCAAAAACGCCGCATCCAATCCGGAGGCGAGTTACAGGAGAGCGGATCTCTCCACCCCGCACGGGGGAGGGATAAGAAGGATCGCGAGTTGTATCCAGTGTTGGTGTGTGTTGTTCCTTGGTTCCTTGGAGGTCGTTCCTTGCTTCTGGTCTGCTGGACTCTCATGGTCGTCGGTCATCGTTCGTGGCTGGGCAGGGCGTTCGTAGGATCCTGGCTGCGCTCGTTGGATTGTGGTTCGTGGGTTCGAGTCCCACTGTGGTGGGTTGTGTTGGAGCGCTCGAGCTGGGGATCCCCGTTCCCTTCCACGGACTCCGAGCTCCACAAGTGCGAGTCGGTAAAACCGCACGAGGCGGCCAGGTACCTGACCAGACTCTGACCCCCAGCTTGCCTATACTCCGCAGCTGGAGGGCCCAATAAAGGCCAGCCAGCTCCATTTCTTTGTCGTTGTGTGTGTCCGTCTGTGGCCAGTCTTGTAAGTAAAACTGTTAAGTAATTGCCATTGTACATTTGCCTACATTTATATTCGTGATTAAGTCTGCTCTGTGTTTCCCACCCGATTGCCTATTGTAAATAAATAACTGTTAAATGTTCCAGTTCGTTGTTTATGTTTTCTTTCATTGACCCTGTATGGTTCGGGCTTGAGAATTAGGGAGGCCGATTGTGCCGTAAATTGTTATTTGGACCGGCACGGCTTTGGTAATTCCCGCTCGTTTTCGCTGGATCCGAGTCGGTAACAGCGACTCGGTTCGGACAAAGCCGGCCGAGGGTGTGGCTTCCACGGGAGTTCGACCACGTGGCTAATTAGGTAAATTGAAATCAGACAAAAAGTCCCCAACCGCGCGGTCAAAATATTGCCGTCCACGGTGCATAAAGCGACCCGTCGACTTCGGAGTTGTCCGGAGTGACGACCTTCAATTCCGGGTGTTCGGGTGGAGACGGCCCAACTGCTTCATCTAGCGGGTCGTTCCTCGCCACTGAACCCGGAAACACAACAATATTACCAAATTACACCGTATTGATCTCAAGACAACTCACAGGGAGAACGTTTTCCACATTCTGGGTAAATCTCTTCCCACACCATGTATCGATCACACCAATTGGCATCTGGAGATCTTCATATTTCTCCTTAATTATCGTACAACAACACATTACGTCATAGGGGCATCTCCAATAGAACTGCTTTTGGGAACAGAAGTCCACACCGAAATCCCTCACCTTCCAGCGCATCTCTCGTGTACGAGTATATATAACGTCATGAAGCTGCATGTGTATGAAGCCTTCAAAGCCATCTATTGGCTGAAGAGCTGGCTTGACTCCATCCACAATGGTGAGGAAGAAAATCCTGCATTCATCATGTTGGTTTTCTCGTCAAATCTTCTTTGAAAGTCTCATTTTCACAACTTTTAAAAGAAAAGGTGCAATCAGAGATTGCAGACCCTCGCCAGGACTTGTTTTGTGTGGTGTTTGTGTTCTGGTGTGTTCCATAATAAACTGAACAGTAGAGCGCACACCTCCGCCACATATTGCCTGATGCACGAGAACACATCGGGCCCAATACATTTTTGAAATATCACCTGATTTTTTGTTTTTGCTTATTTTATTGTATTTTTTGTACATTGTCAAGGCTCGCATGAGAGCTAACACACAACGCATGATAAGGGGGCAGGAGAGGGAAGGACAAAACAGTGGGGAACAGAGATATCAGATCTGTAGAAGGGAGAGGGATGGGGTGGGAACATGAGGTATTCATGATGGACACCACAGGAAATTTCAGGACCTTGCACAGCCTCGTGATGGCTCAGTGGTTCGGGTGGCGGCTTGGGATCCGAGGGTCCTGAGTTCAAGCCCCGTCGGCCGCTGAATTAATACACCAGGGGGTTGACTCAGCCTGTCATCCTTCCGAGGTCGGCGAAATGAGTACCAGTTTCAGTGTGTGTACTGGTAGAGGGGCACTGCATCAGCGACACAGTCGCGCTTCAAGAAATGATAGCTACCACGGCAGCTAAGCTGCCATACGACCACCACCACCAGGATCTTGCACGACAGGGAACTTTCGGGAAGGAAGGCAGGGAATTTGAAGGAGGTGGGTTTGGGGTGGATTAACGGGGGTAGAAAAGATCGAGGTTTTGGATGGGGGAAGATAAGAGATGGTGGTGAACAGCTGTTTTGAAGGCCTGGAGGGAAGAATGGGATTGAAGAGGGTGAGGGAGTTTATTCCAGAGGCAGGAAAAAAAGAGGAATGAAAAAGTGAAGGTGAACAGTGATTCTTGATTTTGGTATTTTTACCAGAAGGCAGACCTTGAGCACCGTGCAGAAATATGGTTGTGGGGGGGGGGGGCGACATATAGCATGCAGGGTCGGGGCGGGGGGGGGACATATTGCACGCAGAGTCGGGGGAGGGGCGAGACCAGAAAGGAGACGGAAGAAGACAAAAAGACCACCGACCTGCTTGCGGTGAGAGAGTGAGAGGCACAAAGACTCAGCCTCACCGCGGGAGATACCAATGTTCCTCAATGCTTTGGTTTCCACAGCGTGAAGCTGAGAAAGGGGAGAGGCAGGAGCACCAGACCAGAGGGGAGAGCAGGACTCCATCAGGCTGTGGTTAAAGCTTTGCATGTGGTCAGGAGCTCAGGTGTGCCGAGGAAGGGCTTTGCACGATGGAGGATGCTGAGTCGGCGAGTGGTTTTGGAGGCCGGATTGGAAATGTGGCTTTCCCAGGAAAGATCATGGCAGATAGTGAGACCCAGAAGTTTGAATGAAAGGATTTCTTCAGAGGATTGTTTGGAAAGTAGATCGGGGCGGGGAGTTTTCCAAAAGGTCCTTTCAGAGAGACATAGTGAGAGTGTGAGATTTGTCAGGATTGAAAGACATGTTCCACGTGTTGCACAAGTTTGTGATTTTATCCAGATCTGCAGAGAGCAAACAAGCTGCTGCTTGCTGGTCTGAGGGATGACAGATGGTACGGCAGAGGGTGGAGTCATCAGCAAAGAGATAAAGAGGATTTTCCAGAGAGTCGGAGAGATCATTGATTAAAACTAGAAAAAAACAGGGCCCAGAACACTGCCTTGAGGAACTCCAGCCTGGACAGGAAGAGGGGATGAGAGAACTCCATTTAGGGCCACACGTTGACTGTGACAGGAGAGGAAGTCTGTGAGTGGTGAGTGGAGATGGCCTTGGATACCATAGGAAGAGAGTTTGGTGAGCAGGGCAGGGTGCCAGACCGTGCCATAAGCACGTGATATGTCGAGGGATATGGCTGTGATTTCATGCCTGGCATTGAGGATCTCCATCCATTGTAAGGAGAGCAGAAGCAGTATATCTAGGCGAGAGTGCATGGTCTGAAACCAAATTGATGATCGGACATCCAGCCATTGGAGAAGAGGAAGGATTTTAATTTCTGAAGCGATGATGGATTCCATAACCTTGCTGATGAATGGAAGAGGGTTGATTGGTCTGTCGTTGCAGGGATCTGTTTTTGCACCTTTTTATGCAGGGCAGTAATGTTTACTGATTTCCAAGGAGATGACAGATCACCTTGAGCAAATGAGAGGGTGAATGGAACAGAGAGAAGGTGAACAAGAGCAGAGGAGCAGGTTTTTAGGACACGTGGTCTGATGCAGTCTGGACTGGTTGCAGAATCTGAGTCGAGGTTTGAAAGCAAACTCTCCACTTTGTCGGAAGAAAAGGACACAGAGTCCATGGACAGTTGGGTGCAACTGGGCAAGGTGGGTACAGAAAGCGATGGGTTTCGTACACAAGATTTCGATGCAAACACCGAGTTTAGGCATTCAGCCTTTTCACATGCAGTTTCAGCAGTCCGGCCATTTGAAGTAAGGGAGGGGATGGAGGGGGAACATACACCAGAAACAGATTTGATTGGACGCCACCAGGATTTGGAGAAGGGAGAGAGGTTTTAGAGTTCAGACTTTAGCATCGAAAGATGTTGTTTTCTGGCTCTCCTGAGGGTAGATACACACTTGTTCCGAGCTTTATGGAAGGAACTGAGATTACCCTCAGTTGGGTTTGCTTTCCATGAGGCAAAGGCAAGTTGTTTCAGGAGAACTGCCTCACCACAAGCTTCAGTGAACCATACGTGGGAAGAAGTGTAGGACAACTGAAGATGAGAGGGGATAAATCTGTGCCTGAGGGAGAGCAAGTTTCTTTGAAAGAATTCCCAGGATGAGTTTATGTTGGAGAAAGTACCAATGGGAGATCAGTCTAGAAGTTTGATGGCTGCTTGGAGACCCTGCCAGTCAGCCTGAGTGCAATGCCAGACTCGATGGCGCTGAGGTGGTTCTCTGATAACAACCAGAGAGATGTCCACTTTGGCAAGCACGTGGTCAGAAGAACCTATTGGAGCGGAGGAAGAACAGCAGATATTTTCAAGGAAATTTGTCAAAATCAGATCCACAAGAGATGGAGTGCCATTGGTTGGGATCCTGGTTGCCATTGGTTGAGATGTTGACCGATTGAGTCAGTCCCAATGAGTCGCAGAAGTCTTTTGCTGAAGTGCCATGACAGGTGAGAGAGGTACCCACACCGAGCCAACTGGCACAATGACAATTGAAGTCACCACATTTGAGGAAGAGAGAGTTCAGATGAGAAGATAGAAGTTGGTCCATGTTTTCGGATCGTGAGGTGTAAATGGAGTCATCACTGTTTGGTGGATGGTACAGTACACATATAAACATTAGGTGGAAGTGGAGTGGAAGCAGTTGCCAGAGGTATTCGTGGGGTGTGAAGGCAGTGCATGGAGAATGAGGAATAGAGTTTTTGATGAAGAGAGCAACTCCTCCACTAGGACGAGGCACAGGACTGTCATACCGGAGGGGGGAGTATCCAGGGAGAGATACTTGGGAGTCAGAGACGCCTTGAGGGAGAAAAGTTTCTGTGAAACAGATTATATCTGGTTTGTCAGTGGCAACCTTTGTGGAAAGATCTGTAAGGTTTGAGCGAAGGCCCCGGATATTTGAGGTCCACACTGTTAATGAAGAGGAAGGGGAGGAGGCTTTGGGAGCAGGGGATGGGAGTGGAGGGGGAGGGTCGGACAAGGGAGGAGTGGTGGAGGTTAGGAGAGTTGTTGAAATAGTGTGGGGGATTGCAGAATAGCTCGGGGAGGGGCCGGATGAGATGGAGAAAACGCTCTGTGGTGCTTGGGGAAAGGGGAAGGAAGAGAGGGGCAGAAGGCAGTTGAGGATTTGAAGAGGTGGAGTGATGAGATGGAGGTGAGAGGGTAGTGGTAGGATGGAGCTTTGTGGATGCGAGGGGGCGGGGCAATTTTGAGAAGGGTGAGTGTAGAGAGTTGAGGGAGAAAGGTGAGGGTAGTTTTTGAGAAAGGTGAGAGGGAGTCATGAGAACCGAACGTGTGAAAGAGGAAGATGAAGCATTATCAGAGATCGTTATTATTATTATTATTATTTTTTTGAGAGAGAGTTTTCATCAGATTAGGTCATGGACTTCTGCAAAAGACTTATGCGACTCATTGGGACTGACTCAATCGGAAAAAATCGGGAGATTAAAAACCCAAGTGGAAGGAAGATGGTGTGCCGGCAGAAGGAGGAGGAAGAAGAAGATGAAGACGAAGAAGGATCGGGTCTCGTGGGTATGCAGGGAGAAAGGTGGGGTTTTTTGTTGTGTTTTTTTTCTTTTGAATTTAAGACAAGAAACAGTGTTTGGTTGGGAGGGATGGGGGTGTTGGGAAAGTGGGGAAAATAGGAATTGAAGGTAACAGGGAGAGAATCCAAATAAAAACAATCGCACAACGAGACGGGTAGGCCTCAAGGAACCCGGAAAGACAAGATCGACGAAAACTCACAAAACAGCACGATTTTTGAAACAAAACCGAACTAGGAACACACTAAAATGAAGGTGAGAAAATAAAGCTTTAAAATGGGAAAAATAACGACCAGAAACTTAACTTTGAGAAAGTGGAATGAGATGCCTGAGAGAACCTGCTGTTGCTGCAAACCCAGAAGTGGAAGTGGAGAAGTGGAGCGGAAGCCGAGGTTGGCAGACAGAAGACCCAATTCCTCCTTCACTGGGTACGTCAGTTTAAAAATTGAGCGTGGCAGCTCAAGACAACGTGTGCGTGCCTTCTCTTCTGTTCTTTATCTCCTTCACCTCCTGTTTTAAAACTCTGCCTTTGCGTGGTGGAGGGTTGTAGTTGCAGTTGCAGTGGAAGAAATTTATCAGCCATTATATCCTTCACCAAAGCACAATTAAATGGTATGCCATAACACTCTCCCCCTTCAAGGAAGAAAGTTTTAACAGAGTGAGAACCTGCCTCCCTTTTACACAAAATACACACAACAAGAAAAAAACTTTCACAGCCAGGAATAGCATTCAGAAATACAAAATAAAAACAACTTGCTCTCAGTTATACTTCCCAACAGATTACAGGAATATCCTTTAGTTTTTCAGATCTTGACAGAGTATCTACAATTGCATTGTCTTTGCCCTTGATGTGTCAAATTTCCAAGTTGAATCTGTGATCATTTGAAAAGTCACTGGGAATATACACTTACACTTCAGCCTCTTGAATCTGTTGTAGGATTGCAGTGCCTTGGGAGGTCTCAGGTCAGTTGCCTCAGCAAGGTATCACAGCTGATACCCTGGCCAAATGTGTTGTTCAGAACAATGAAGTCTTTGCTGCGTGTCTCGTACAAATGACAAGTTGTTGCAGTCCCGAGAAGAGTAATAACACCACACTTGTGCTGCAATAATTGTTGTGCTGTCATCAAGATCTTTTCTTCTGTCTGTCGACAGACTCTGCAGCTCTATTGTTGATTTGTCGGAAAGTGTACTCTGTCTACTAACAGACTGGCAATGAAATGATAGAATGTACCTGGAACCATCTTAGAATCTGCTTCACTTGATATCCCTGTTGACGCTGAGGTCTGCACCTCTTTTTTGCACAACTTTGTATCATCTCACAGAATCTTTGGTGTCTGCAGAAGGTTTTCTTGTTTCTGGTTTCCATTTTCCTCCTTTTCTAGGTTCCAATGTTTATCAACAGCATCATCAATAGAAACCCAAGATGCGCAGATGAATCTGGAGCCACAACTTTGATCAAACACTGCAATACGGGTGTCAAAATGCTGAACAAGTTTCCATTTCAGTGTTGCCGGACAGTCGTGGTCTGTATTCCTTACTCCTAGATCTGAAAGAATTCTTTTGTATTGATCACATAAAGACTGCATGAGAAAACTCTGCTGTTCTTGAAACACTGATTTCTTTCTTGTTGATCCACAAGAAGTTTAAATGCTTTGTCGTAAGGACGAACATCTTGTGTTATAGTTGAAGGGATTGAAGTCGCTTGAAAAGGCGTTCATACATGGTTTGTGGTGGCACACATGAGCCACCATGTCATGTCCTGCACCAATGACCCTGCACTTGTATCTCATTTCTGTTCATATTATTAGCAAGACTAATGATTGTTTCCAGGTTATCATTTGTCGACACTTTACATTGTGATTCTTTCCCTTGGAACCATTGGTGATATGTTACGCAGCATACCTTTCCTTGATGAGGCTCACCGTGTTGTCCGGTCAATATTCTCTCTTCTGAACTTGCTGTTGGTTATTCATGATTTCAAATCGAGGTTTTAATCCCAAGCCTCCTTTCTGTTAGCTTGCAGCCTTTTTCATTGATGTACACATTTCTGCATTTATTTTACCATGTGGGGTGTTTGGTTTCCCAGCTTCACCTGCTCCAACCAAATTTGGTCAACTTTGTCCATTTGCAACCGCAAAGCAGTTGTCTCGTCTGACGATTATCACCGACTTAAGTTTTTTAAATGTATACTTTTGAAGATTGTACATTCTTTGACTTTGTTCATCTCGACATATTATCCATTTGCTGTGGTTGGTTTTCACTGAATCACATCTTCTCTTCGTTTCTGTCTGAAGTGACACACTTCCTTCCAGAACTCGCTTTGACGGCTTACTCATCTTTCATCTCGATCTGAAAAGTAACAAGAAGAGTGTTTAACATCCAGTTGCATGTCTGTTTTGCTGAATTACAGACTCCTCGAAGTGTGCATGAATTACCCGCTCAGATTACCAGCCATGTCGTCCTCAAATCGTCCAGGAACACGAGCAGCAGCGGAAGCTCGCCTCGGGCCTCCAAGCCAAATTTGCTTCCTCTCGGTGCTCCGGTTTGGCCACGAAAGACAAACACTCTAAATTACTTTTAAAATTAGTAATCACGAGGAGACATTTCCAAAACAATATTTTCGACACCGTTCTGTGGATTTACAAATAACATAACTTGAAAGGAAAAGAAATTTTAGGTTAATTTTATTCTCTGTAATTACAAGAGAAAATCCACATTCACACAAGAAAATTAACACTTTTATCAAAGACAATTCAACAGTGGAGTCTTGGGTGCTGGAGTGAAATGTAATATCAAGGTTGGAGAACCTTGGTGGAAAAGATCCTTCAGGCAGAGCAATAAATGAGAGCCATTTGGAATGATTATTGAGGAGATGAGGCCGCTCAGGCGGGAGATGTTTTGGAAGAATATTTGAAGTCGATCCAGATGATGATGGCAGCAGCTGAAGGGAAAGATAATGTTGGAGTGTAAATGTGTTTACACAGTATTGAGGGGACGCATGGTCTCCCGTGATGAAGTGACACATGGTGTGCAGTGATGAAGTGATGCATGGTGTACAGTGATGAGGTGACACATGGTGCACAGTGATGAGGTGACACATGGTGTACAATGATGAAGTGACACTGCAAATCCCAAGGGTTCATGGCTGCAGTTTCCTTCATGAGTGACAGACCATGATTGGCATTGATTGTACAAATCAGGGAGAGACCTCACCTGTTTCATGTTGGTCAATTCATTCCTATGTTTAAATTCTCTTCACTCGGAATTATTGAGTTCTCATCATGAACAAGGAAGTGACAAGTTAACAAACAAGGACACAAAAAGGATGCAACTGATTAAATCAAGTCCATGGAAGGTTTAAATACCTGGAGTTCTTGAGACAGATGTTCATTGAAAAAATGCTGAATCGGCCATCTGCAAGAGCCTGGTGTATCGTCTTTTGTTTCTGGATAGTTTGTACGATAGAACGATGAGGGAATCGCTGCCAAACATGGCATGTTCCTCCCCAGCAACTGTCACTATGACTTCTTCCTCTGCACACACAACAATAACAACAGGGTCAAACACAATCAGTGGCATTGTCATCATAATCTCCATCCGTCCCAACACAGTCCTGGAATGAATCTCTCTCTCTCTCTCTCTCCCACTCTCAATGTTATTTCACTTTCCCCTGCAATTTCACATGTTGATTTTTCTTCATCACCATCTTCCACCATATTTACATAAACCTTTACTTTTTGACAGTTTACAAGGGAACTTTGGTAGTTTGGTCCATCATGCCTGCACCTCCTGCAGAAGCACACAAATCCCCACTTACTGTTAAAATTTAAATTTAAAAACATTTGATGTCCTTCGGGTGAACCAAGATGTTCAAGTTCAGGGAAGGGAGCTCGAGTCACCCCGAGCTAATTTACAAGTGGGATTGTAAAAATTTGATTTTTCAAATAATTTACTTCAATGATCATCCAGGTGCACATAAGAGAGAGAGAGAGAGACACAATGACTTCTGCATGAACACATCAACACTCGTGCCATACTTCCACCAACTGGAAGATTTGTTTGGTACTTCTCTTACTTCGATTGCAGCAAAACATTCGTGTTTTCACCATTTCGAAGGCACGGACAAAATGGGACACGATGGAGGTGAAGAACACGGAGTTTAGACAAAATCTGTTATAATTTAAGCGAGGTAACAATCTTGGTAACTTACGTTCCATCCGGTAAGAAGGTTTCTTGTAAGAGGGTGGAGGAGGAGGGAACGAGCGCCTCTTCTGGGGGGTCTTTGGAGAAAGAATAAAAAGATAAAAGATTAAACACATTGATGTGTTCATCAGATTGATAACTTGTTCAGGAAAGGGAACAGAAGGAGATGAACTGATGGAACAGGAAATCGATGACAAGGTGAATTAGTCGATTTGATCCTGTCAAGGTGAGTTATAATTCTTGTTATTTATCCTGCGTGGGGATGACCATGCCAATTTGTGACCTTTATCACAAAAATAATAATTACAATTATCCAACTGAACAACTTCATCGTGGGGTTCACTGTGTTTGTACCCAGTGTGTTCACCCCCAACTTCTCCCAAGTACTGAAGAGTACTTACCTGTTGAAGGTCCTGCATACGGTCTGATCCATCAACACCGTGCTGCACCTGTTGCAGGCCTTGATCACGTTGAGGTTTTTGTTCCTTCTGCACTCCAACAACGTGTGGTTTCTGTTGTTGACCTGGTTGCTGTTTGAGCGATTCATCACGTTCAGGTTTTCGTTCCTCATCACGTTTCCTCTTTCCTTCCTCTCTGTGCTTTTGTATTTTCTTCTTTTGCTTTTCTTTCTTTCTCTGTCGATGTGCTTCTTTTTCTTTCTGGTTCACCTCTTCCTGTTTCATTTCCCCATGTTTGTCGTGCTCTCGTCTCTTTCTCTCCTTTTCCTCACATCGCCAAACCTCATGTTCCCGTGTCTGAACGTCGTTTTCTCGTTTACGTATCTCCAGCTCCAGCAGATGTACCGCCTGCTCTCGACACAAACACTCTTCCTCTTTTATTCTCTGTGTCTCCACAAATTTATCTTGCCGCCCACTCTCCTCCTCTTCTCTTTGGTGCACCAGTTTCTCCATATTCTCCACATCTTGTTCTCTCAATCTAATCTCGTCCTCTTGGCGACATGTCTCAAACTCTCTGTGTTTAATCTCGAGTTCTTTCAATTCCATCTTTTTATCAAATCGAGCCTGTTGTTCCAACTCGATTCTCTCTCGTTTATCAATCTCTCTCTCCAACCCGAACAGCACGTGCTCACTGTTTAAAACTTGTTGCTCTTTTTGCTGAATCTCAAGCATTCTGCGTGTCTGCTCCTGATGGACCGATTCCTTCCATCGGAGGAATTCCTCTTGTTCTCTCAGGAATCCCTCTTCCATTTCCCTCCACTCTGCCTCCTTTATTTTATTTAGCTCTTCTTCATTCTTTTTCACCTGTTCTTCATCACGTTTTCTCATTTCCTCTTCCTTGTTTCTCCTCTGCTGCTCTTCCTCTGTTTTATTCTGCTGTTCTCTCTCTTTTCTCCATCGTTCATCCTCATGTCTGTGTTGAACGTCTTTGTCCTGCACAGATTTTTCTGCGAGCTGAATTAATCACTCTTTCTTTCATTCGTTCTTCTTTCTGGTGCAATTTTTCACCTCTTTCCTGTAGTTTATCTCTCTCTCTCTCTCTCTCTCTCTCTCTCTCTCTCTCTCTCTCTCTCTCTCTCTCTCTCTCTCTCTCTCTCTCTCTCTCTCTCTCTCTGCAACAACTGTTCGCACAATGCCTTTTTTTCTTCCATTCTTTTATCCTCCTCTTCCTTCACCTTCTGAATCTCCAACAGCTTTTGTTGATCCTCCTCCAGGAACGGCCGCTCCTTTTTTCCCATTTTTTTCTGCAAGTGCTTCCGGTCACAACAAAAACTGCAACAAAACAAGGGCAATGCCCAGCAGTTTGAGGAAAATGCATGATTTTGTGAACGACCAAACACATGTTCCATGAGTGCTGCATTGTTATAGGATATCAAGCATTGAGCTTGCCGGTAAGTCTGGTGTTGACTTCTATGTTAAGGTGTCTGGCTTAAGATCTTTGGGTCTTCAGTTGGAGCCCCTATCGTGCTGTTTCACAACACCTAGTGTGTTGACTCACCCCGTCATCCTTCCGAGCATGGCAAAATGAGTACCAGCTTCCTGGAAACGGGCACTGCATCAGCAGCACAGCCACGCTCCCAGAAATGATGCAACCAGCAGTCAAAGGCTGCATATGAAAAACACCCCTCGACTCTGCTCGGAGCGTCTGAACCAGTTTTAATTGTGGTTTGTCAGGATTCAGACAGGAAACTGGCCTGGTTCCAGATGATGAACATCGTTTCATGTTTTCATGGCAGGTGTGACTTGTGACTGTCACTTTCAAGGAGAGTGTGCTCCGTGTTGAGGTCCTCCCTGTTGTCACTGGACCAGACATTGGGTTGCCAGACTTTATGATCGGTAATAATTTAATGTAAACCCGTTTCAAAGTTCTGTACTATCTTGTCCTCTTGGATAAAGGCATTATTTTAATATTGATGAAAAGTCACGTGATCTTTACCTGTGAATTCCGGCCTTTCTTTGATTCCTCCTCCTCCTGAACCACCTCGCTGGTTTAAGGTATGGCCTTTGGTTGCCACGGATCACTCATTAGATCTCTCTTTGGTGTAGCCTTTGGTTGTGACATAGATCGTTCATTCGTTCTCTCCCTGAGGTCTCTCCCTGTGTTTGCAACACCGATCGTTCATTGGGTCTCTTCCTGTGGTTGTGACATGAATCGTCCATTTCGTGCCATTTTACGTGTATCGGTGTTAAATGTGATGTGTGGATTAAAATAGGTCTTCACTGAATTATTTATTCTTTGGAGAGAGAGAGAGAGAGAGAGAGAGAGAGAGAGAGAGAGAGAGAGAGAGAGAGAGAGAGAGAGAGAGAGAGAGAGAGAGAGAGAGAGAGAGAGAGAGAGAGAGAGAGAGAGAGAGAGAGAGAGAGAGAGAGAGAGAGAGAGAGAGAGAGAGAGAGAGAGAGAGAGAGAGAGAGAGAGAGAGAGAGAGAGAGAGAGAGAGAGAGAGAGAGAGAGAGAGAGAGAGAGAGAGAGAGAGAGAGAGAGAGAGAGAGAGAGAGAGAGAGAGAGAGAGAGAGAGAGAGAGAGAGAGAGAGAGAGAGAGAGAGAGAGAGAGAGAGAGAGAGAGAGAGAGAGAGAGAGAGAGAGAGAGAGAGAGAGAGAGAGAGAGAGAGAGAGAGAGAGAGAGAGAGAGAGAGAGAGACAGACATTGTGAGAGTTGTTAATTACATTTTCATTGTCTTCCAGGCAGGTATGGCCAAGCGGACTGTCGTGATGAAACCGTCAACAAGCTGCACAAATACTGCTGCATCAACGAAATCTGCTGTCGGAATCAAACGCAAAAGAAAAGTATGCTGTTGCCGTTCCGGCAGTAGTTCTCTTCCAGAGTCGTGTCACTGTGGGTGCAGTGAGAGGAAAAGCAAGGAGGCATTGAGGGAGAAGGTCCGGAGGAAGAAGCTGAAGCACAACTTCAAGGAGTTGAAAAATAATTTGGATGAGCTTGTTGGAATTAGTCATGTTCCTGAAGCAATGATCCTGAACAAAGCGACAAAATGTGTGGTTGAGCTCAGAGAGACCGAGAAGAGACTTTTGGATGAAAAAGAACGGCTGCACATGAAAAATATTGCACTGAACCTGAAGAAGAAAGCGCTTGAATTGGAACAATGATCCTCAGAATAGAAAAAGGAAATGTCATACTTGGAACAAGCGAACCTAAATCACACAGGGAATGTATGGTTTATTTAGTTATAAGATGGTTCCAATTTTGTTGTTGTTGCTTGTGTTGTTCGTTCCCCAAATAAACTTGGCACTGATTTAACAATTTTGTTTGTTGGGAAAAAAAAACAATTTATTTTTGTGATTTATAACTTATTGTTTTATTTATGATTTATAATTTATTGTTTTACGTTTAATTAATAAATATAAACCTTGAAGTTTCTCGGTGGGTTGTAACTTTTGGCAATAATAAAATAATTCCGTGGTTAAGTTCATTGGTGCACGTCAGGTATCAAGTGAACAATCAAATCCCAGACAATCTACTTGTTCAAGTCACCCTCGTAAGGTAATTCGGAAAAAATATTTTATTCGAGAATCCTTGACAAACTGCACCGACGTGGAACCGTTGGTGATTTCCCCAGAAATTAACAAGGCGGGGAATCCCAGGAAATGAAAGAGGCAGGGAATCCCAGGAAATGAATGAAGCTGTGAATCCAAGGAAATGAATGAGGCAGGAAATCCCAGGAAATGAAAGAGGCAGGGAATCCCAGGAAATGAATGAAGCTGTGAATCCAAGGAAATGAATGAGGCAGGAAATCCCAGGAAATGAATGAGGCAGGGAATCCCAGGAAATGTATGAGGCTGTGTATCCAAGGAAATGAATGAGGCAGGAAATGAACGAGGCAGGGAATTCCAGGATATGAATGAGGCAGGGAATCCCAGGAAATGAATGAGGCAGGCCAATTTGATTGTATATTCTTCCGCATTGAAGAAACAAATAAAATTTCATAATTTGGTAAATACGAATCCTCATTTTACAAACAGGCACAATGACCACAATGTGAAGCTCGAACCTTTATCAGGCCTCTCTCAACCTTTGGCCGAAACATTGTGCTTTTGAATCCCTCGAAAGTCATCCGAAACGACTTCACGTGAAGTACCACCTTGCTCACCTGTGTGAATGTAAATAAGGAAACACTCTACTCGAACAAGGTGTTTGGGTGAATGAGCAAGTCCTTGCTCACCTGTGTGAATGTAAATAAGGAAACACTGTACTCGAACAAGGTGTTTGGGTGAATGAGCAAGTCCTTGCTCACCTGTGTGAATGTAAATAAGGAAACACTGTACTCGAACAAGGTGTTTGGGTGAATGAGCAAGTCCTCATCACAGAATACGAGTCGATGTGAAGGATGGTGTCTGTCCACAACGGCGGACAAGATTAAACAATGGATTTTTTTTATCAAATATGAAACTTGCTAGTTCATTTACAAAGTTGACCTATCGAGCAGAACGAAGAAGGAAAAGGAGAAGAAAAAGAAGGAAGTATGGAGATGGAGGGAGAATTATCAAGAAAGTGAATGAATCGCTTGTTATATAATCATCGTTATGTGATAAAAACAAGTAATGTGAGGGACAAAGATCAAAGGGACTGGATCCAAGATCAAGGGTCAAGTGTGGGTCAAGTGAGGGGTTTCCAGATAGTCTTTAGTCATTAGATGAAGGGGATTGGGTGAAAAGCTGAACGAGGATCCACGAATCAGGAAGATGGAGTGAAACTCAAGGGTCAAAGATCAATGGAGAAAGATCAAGCGTCCATTCTTGCTTGCAGACTTATCTAATGCTCTGAATCCCCTGACAAAGACCGTTGGGGTCTCACTCTTTGCTTCCCTGACCTCCCAGGATGCAGAGAGCCCCCTCTGACGATTACACCACCGAGGCTGGTTAAAGTGTTCTTCATATATATATTTTTTTTAAATGAAAAACAGAAGCCGTTTTTAAAGCGTATGCAGCTCACAAACACAAATTTTAAAATAATTAATTTTTCTGAAAAACAGAAGCCGTTTTTAAAGCGTGTGCAGCTCACAAACACAAATTTTAAAATAATAATTTTTTTATGAAAAACAGAAGCCGTTTTTAAAGCGTGTGCAGCTCACAAACACAAATTTTAAAATATTTTTTTTATTGAAAAACAAACCGTTATTAAAGCGTGTGCAGCTCACAAACACAAATTTTAAAATAATTTTTTTTAATGAAAAATAGAAGCCGTTTTTAAAGCGTGTGCAGCTCACAAACACAAATTTTAAAATAATTATTTTTTTTTAATGAAAAACAGAAGCCGTTATTAAAGCGTGTGCAGCTCACGAACACAAATTTTAAAATAACTTTTTTAATGAAAAACAGAAGCCATTTTTAAAGTGTGTGCTGCTCACAAACACAAATTTTAAAATAATTTTTTTATTTAATGAAAAACAGAAGCCGTTTTTAAAGCGTGTGCAGCTCACAAACACAAATTTTAAAATATTAATTTTTTTTAATGAAAAACAGAAGCTGTTATTAAAGCGTGTGCAGCTCACGAACACAAATTTTAAAATAACTATTTTTTTTATGAAAAACAGAAGCCGTTTTTAAAGCGTGTGCAGCTCACAAACACAAATTTTAAAATAACTATTTTTTTTTATGAAAAACAGAAGCCGTTATTAAAGCGTGTGCAGCTCACAAACACAAATTTTAAAATATTTATTTTTTAATGAAAAACAGAAGCCGTTTTTAAAGCGTGTGCAGCTCACAAACACAAATTTTAAAATAACTTTTTTATGAAAAACAGAAGCCCTTTTTAAAGCGTGTGCTGCTCACAAACACAAATTTTAAAATAATTATTTTTTTATGAAAAACAGAAGCCGTTTTTAAAGCGTATGCAGCTCACAAACACAAATTTTAAAATAATTAATTTTTCTGAAAAACAGAAGCCGTTTTTAAAGCGTGTGCAGCTCACAAACACAAATTTTAAAATAATTATTTTTTTATGAAAAACAGAAGCCGTTTTTAAAGCGTGTGCAGCTCACAAACACAAATTTTAAAATAATTTTTTTTTATGAAAAACAAGCCGTTATTAAAGCGTGTGCAGCTCACAAACACAAATTTTAAAATAATTGTTTATTTAATGAAAAATAGAAGCCGTTTTTAAAGCGTGTGCAGCTCACAAACACAAATGTTAAAATAATTATATTTTTTAATGAAAAACAGAAGCCGTTATTAAAGCGTGTGCAGCTCACGAACACAAATTTTAAAATAACTATTTTTTAATGAAAAACAGAAGCCATTTTTAAAGCGTGTGCTGCTCACAAACACAAATTTTAAAATATTTTTTTTATGAAAAAGAGAAGCCGTTTTTAAAGCGTGTGCAGCTCACAAACACAAATTTTAAAATATTTATTTTTTAATGAAAAACAGAAGCCGTTATTAAAGCGTGTGCAGCTCACGAATACAAATTTTAAAATAACTATTTTTTTTATGAAAAACAGAAGCCGTTTTTAAAGCGTGTGCAGCTCACAAACACAAATTTTAAAATAACTATTTTTTTATGAAAAACAGAAGCCGTTATTAAAGCATGTGCAGCTCACAAACACAAATTTTAAAATATTTATTATTTAATGAAAAACAGAAGCCGTTTTTAAAGCGTGTGCAGCTCACAAACACAAATTTTAAAATAACTACTTTTTTATGAAAAACAGAAGCCATTTTTAAAGCGTGTGCAGCTCACAAACACAAATTTTAAAATAACGATTTTTTAATGAAAAACGGAAGCCCTTTTTAAAGCGTGTGCAGCTCACAAACACAAATTTTAAAATATTTGTTTTTTAATGAAAAACAGAAGCCGTTTTTAAAGCGTGTGCTGCTCACAAACACAAATTTTAAAATAACTATTTTTTTATGAAAAACAGAAGCCCTTTTTAAAGCGTGTGCAGCTCACAAACACAAATTTTAAAATATTTATTTTTTAATGAAAAACAGAAGCCGTTATTAAAGCGTGTGCAGCTCACAAACACAAATTTAAAATAATTATTTTTAATGAAAAACAGAAGACGTTATTAAAGCGTGTGCTGCTCACAAACACAAATTTTAAAATAATTATTTTTTTAATGAAAAACAGAAGCCGTTATTAAAGCGTGTGCAGCTCACAAACACAAATTTTAAAATAATTATTTTTTAATGAAAAACAGAAGCCGTTTTTAAAGTGTGTACAGCTCACAAACACAAATTTTAAAATAATTATTTTTTAATGAAAAACAGAAGCCGTTATTAAAGCGTGTGCAGCTCACAAACACAAATTTTAAAATATTTATTTTTTAATTGAAAACAGAAGCCGTTATTCAAGCGTGTGCAGCTCACAAACACAAATTTTTAAAATATTTATTTTTTAATTGAAAACAGAAACCGTTATTAAAGCGTGTGCAGCTCACAAACACAAATTTTAAAATAATTATTTTTTTTAATGAAAAACAGAAGCCGTTATTAAAGCGTGTGCTGCTCAGAAACACAAATTTTAAAATAATTATTTTTAATGAAAAACAGAAGCCGTTATTAAAGCGTGTGCAGCTCACAAACACAAATTTTAAAATATTTATTTTTTAATGAAAAACAGAATAAGTTATTAAAGCGTGTGCAGCTCACAAACACAAATTTTAAAATATTTATTTTTTAATGAAAAACAGAAGCCGTTATTAAAGCGTGTGCTGCTCACGAACACAAATTAAAAAAAAAAATCGCGCTTCTCAATGCGGTGACGTCACTTCCTGTCTCGTCAGGAGAGGGCCATGAGTGACTCGATTGAGATCCCTTTGAAAGACACAGACGAGGTATGTGGCAGTGACAGGTCGGTTAGTAATGGAAATACTCTTTAAAAAGGGGGACGGAGTGTCGAGGGAGTAAGAAAGGAGAATAAACGTGATATCTTTAGTCATTCTTAGCCTGTCTTGTTGTGCGGCCCAGTGCGGACAGTATATGATCAGCACTGTGACTCTTGCACTTTGTATCAAACTTTCCCTTAATCCAAGATGATGATGATTGGATGATTTATTTTTATTTCATTATTCTGTTTTGATATGTTGCATAAACGTCATCGAGATTCGCAATTATGACGTCAGACGTTGCACGACGCCCTACGTCATCGCCCCTCCGGCGGTGGAGAGTGGTGGAGTACAATTACCCTGCTCCTCTACGAACTTGATACACACCTGTTTACAGGAATGAGTGGGCTGCATGGACTGGGGGTTTCCAACGGTGTATCTCGGTCACTTCCAGCACAACGTTTCCATCGAGGCTGGAACATGTCACGGATGAACACACAGCTGCTCAACTTCTTCCGGTGCTCCTTGTGCCCTGAGTACCTTCTGCCGCCCATCATAAAGTGCATGTACGGTCACATGGTTTGCATCACATGCCGGTCAAAATTCACATGCTGCGCCATTTGCTGGGGTCCGATGAGCGGTGACCGTAACCTGTCCCGGGAAAAATTGGCGGAAGTCGTGCGCTTTCCGTGCAGGTATGCTTTTTCCGGCTGTCAAATGAGGATGCTGTACACCGACAAGCCGGACCACGAAGACCTGTGTGAATTCCACCCGTACCCTTGCCCTTGTCCGAGTAGCTCCTGCAGGTGGCAGGGTCGGCTCGAGGCCATGGTGCCGCATCTGCAAGACGAGCACAAGTTCATTACGGAATTAGAGGAGGAGGAAACGCGAATAGTTCTGGAAAAAATCGAACTCGGTGACGCCCAGGACTCGGTCCTAATGCAGTTTTGCTTTGGCTTTCATTTCCTCCTCGTCCTTACGAAGCAAGGAGAATCCAATGGCCGTGATCAGTTGTTCGCTATCGTGATTCTCATCGGGACACGCAAGCAGGCCGAGCACTTCACCTACCACGTCAAGCTCGTCGGTCATCGCCGTCGTCTCACCTGGGATGCCACGCCGAGCCCCATTCAAGAAGGCATCGACACAGCAATTCTTAACAAGAACTGTTTCGCCATCAACTTGAGTACCGCACGTCTGTTTGCCGAGAACGGAAATCTCACCGTCCACGTGACCATCTCCCAGTCGCCCTCCCAAACGTCAGGGGCTGAAGGATTCGCATCTTTTGGAGCATTGCAATTGGTACAGAAGTGTAACGTACGACCCGTTAGCTGCTTCGGCTTTGCCCACCGGACCCTCCGACAGACCTCTTGGCACTGCAGGGAACCTTCTTGGTAACCTCGTCATTGTGTAAAAATGTTCTCACCATCGCGTTTTCGGCTATCCTCAAGGTTTCGAGCTATCACTTGATGTCTCAGTGATAAAGGTCATCTCTGCACCATTTCTGGAGCCAGCTAGCGCGACGATTTCCTCGTCAACGTCTCTTCTCCTGCGGCTCCACCTGCAGACCTGAGGATTCTCCTCCATTTTCAATTTGACTGGTTCGGTTGAATGTTTTGTGAATTTTTTGAATTTATTGTTCTCAACTCATTTGAATTGACACCCTACCCAAAGAACAGCTTGAATCGCCAATACAGGAGGTCGTTTCCTCGCATCCCCACCGATGGCCACCCTGAGTGTGCAGAGCATCCTCCCAGCGATGAACATGTCCCTTTGGGTTTCCCCACATGAACAGCAAGGCCTGATCATAATCTCCAAAAGTGTTTTTTTTGTTACATCCAGTTCACTTTCCTTTGCAGTAAGTGTGGATTTCCACGGACAGTAAGTGCCGTGGTTCCTCTGTGCAGTTTGAATAAAGAATTGGAGCTTTTTCCCACACAAGACACACTCGCTCCTAGTCCGTTCCTTTACCCTGTTAGTTGGAGACGAAGCCTTTGTACAAGCCAATGGCAAAGCCAGGAATTTATGTTTGAAATGCTTCAAGTTGTGCATTTTGGGTTCTCCTACATTGAGCTGTGGACTCGGGCCTTGTGGAGTTGTCGGCCGTGAGTAGTCCCAATTGATCAAGGAATGATGAAGGATGCCCAGTCTGCGGTTGGCTTTGAAGGGCAGCTTTGATATCTTGTCAGACTAGGAGACAAGTTGCAGAAATTGCAACTTCAGTGAATGATATGGTGAATGCCACGTGTTTGTCCACACCCGTCTGTGAACACACGTGACACACAGCTTGTGTTTTGGCCTGTTTGGTACGAGGTCACCCTGCAGTGTTGCTTGCTGCATCCCTGTGATTATTAAAATTAAGATCTATGAAAGGAGAGATGAAGCCTGGTGTTGGCTTAGTGGTTCGGTTGGCAGGCTTGGGATCTTAGAGTCCTGAGTTCAAGCTCTGTCAGCCTCTGAATTAACACCAGGTGGGGCTGACTCAGCCCGTCATCCTTCCGAGGTCGGCGGAATGAGTACCGGTGAACTGGTAATAGGGCCGTTGCATCAATGGTACCCCCATACTCGGGAGCAGTGGTGATGCACTGTTGATCATAACCAGTTGAAAGCATGAAATCATGCCACCACAATAAGTGGAAGCATTAAAAAATAAATAAATGAATAGAGATGAGGAATTTTGGGACAACTGACACGGACTGGGCCTAGTTGATCACCTCTTCCCCATGGGAAGCTCGTTTCCTGGTCCAGATAGGTTTTGGCCTTTCCAAAACGCTGGCCAATTCAAAACGCGGGGTTAATGTCGTGTAACCAAAGCTATACTGTGGTGCCGGGGCCATGACCATTTCATGAGTATCCTTCCCTGAAACGGTGATTTTATTGGAATGTGTATGTGGTGACAAGCAGGCGATTTATCATTGAATAAAGATCAAAACTTGACCATTCGCACTTCAAAATAGAGGTAGTGGGTAAACACCAAAGAACTATACTCCAACATGGCCAAGTTCGTACATATGCACACACACACACACACGCACACACACACACGCACACACACACACACACACACACACACACACACACACACACACACACACACACACACACACACACACACACACACACACACACACACACGCGCACCTCTGCACGAGTTGAGCAACCACCCCTTCCCCTGCTGACATCACGTCGTCATTCGTTGTACTTCATGGAAGAGAAGATGGTGTGGGTGAGAGAAACAGAGTTGTCGTCCAAGTATCCGATGAAACAGCGGATCGGTGAAGCTGATACAATCGAGGACGTCCAGGACACGTAGACCAGTCATGGCCAAAACCGCCACCTCCTCCTGTTTTGCTACAATTTGGTGAGAAATGTGGTGTCATAATGAAGGAACTGATGACATCATCATTAACGTATCTGATTCCCCATGGGGAGTACATTTCAATGAGCAATGTTTTGATGTTTTTCCATGGAGTAGTTTCGGTGATGTGGAGGGGCAAAGTATTTTTTTTTTTTCAAGACGGCACCAGTACCACGTGACATATGACGTCATAATTACCATTGAAAAATTCTGCAGGAGGAGGCGCTCCGACGGTGAAAATTGTGTCCATTGGATCAACAATTGTAGAGAATTTATTTTTTCATACTGACTGGATCAAGCATTGCACTTGTCGAATTATGACGTCATAATGAAGGCATCGTTGACATCATCATTAACATATCTTATTTCCTATAGGGAATGCTTGACAACGAACCACGTGTAAATTCTTTCCACCGAGTGGTGTCGGAGATGTAAAGGTGCAAGTTTTTTCGGTTTGTCCAAGATGGCGCCTGTACCATGTTACTTATGACGTCATAATTATGGTAAAAAAACACAATTCTACAGGAGGAGGAGCACCAACTTGGACAATTTTTGTGTCAATCAGACTAACGGTTGCTGAGAAAATTAAATTTTAAAATGCAGACATGCACATACGTACGGCACATCACGAAACCCCGCTTTTCACTTCGTGAGCGCAGGGAACCTGGATGTTTGCAATCGCCAACTGTGCGGCTCCCCGGCTTACTCCTGGTGATTGACCATGAATGGCCAGTGATTCAATGATGCCAATATTTGTTTCGGATCACCATATGACCTTGACCTACATATTCTTAGTCCATGTCCTTCTCAAAGTCTCTTTTGGCTTGTCGAGTTATTTTCTTAACTTGCCTCTGTTTACTTCGATAGTGATACAAATTGATCTCCAGTCCTGTTATTTTAAAACCTAATAAACGCCTTCTGCTTCTCCTTCTCCTTCACGGCATTCCTTCCTTCGCTTCATCAGGATAAAGATTACCGCACCGTGGTTGTGTTCAGGCATGGAACAGCAACCATTATACCAGTCAGCAGTACATTGGTACTAATTTTGCCGACCTCGGAAGGATGACAGGCTGACTCAACCTCACCTGGCGTTAATTCAGCAGCCAACGGGGCTCAAACTCAGGACACCAAGATCCCAAACCAGCCACCCGAACCAACATTTGTTTTTCATTACATTTCATAAGTCAGAATGTTGGGGTCAAAGGTCGGGACCTTTGTGCCTCGACACAAACGGTCCCCAAATTCTACACCTTCTATGAGCGACTTCAGCATCATCGGCATTTCCTTGAGGGACACACCTTGCACACAGGTGTCAAAGGCAGCAGCGTCGTGTGAATGAAGCACAGGGTTTAACACATGGTAACACAACGACCAAAACTGTTCAGGGTTGTTTTCCAAGACGACATACTCAGGGTAGCTCTCCGATGAAAAGACAGTCGTTGTCACTGCTCATTAAGGCCTTGAGTAGGCAGTCCAACCTGAGTTCAAAGTTGTTGAGGGTTTTAATTTCTTTACACACATCCTATGAGATGGGACACGTCACAGCAGGTGAATTACCACCATGAGGCCTTGAGTTATAGCCAACTTACCTTGGGAACCGGTATGAATGAAGAATCATGGACGGGTAGCCTGGGTAACATTGACAAGTTGATCTGGGTTTCATGGATGGATAGCTTGGGTAACATGGACCAGTAAGTACATCTGGGTATCATGGACGGTTAGATCTGAGTTACATATATCACTCGATCTGGGAAACTTATTCCAGTAGATCTTGGTATCATGAACGTAGCAATGAAAGCTGATGTTGATGTCCCATAAAACTGTACTAAGTAAGTGAAGATAAAGAGAAAGCTCGAGGGAACCATGAAGGGATCTGAGGGACACCGACAGGCAGATGAATTGGGTCTGAAGAGCAGCGAGTATAGTTCAGGGTAGACGTACGATCTTTACAAGAAGAAGAAGAGATGTAAACCATTCAAGAGCAGGTTCCAAGACACCAAAACACGAATCGATGGACTTTTGGGCAAAATGGAATCAACTAAGTCGTTCGCTCAAGTTGCAAGGTCTTTGTTTCACGTCACACAAAGATAAATCCTTCATTGTGGACCATCAGAAATGGTTTACAACACTCGCTCCCGTGTGTAAGCTGGACCACTCATTTCCTTGGTATCACCTGCAATACCTGGTGTTAATACCTGGCAGTTAATCACTCCAGAATCGGGGGTGAACTCTGTGAAAAGTAGAGAAAGGAACGACACAAACATATTAATCATATTACCATTCATCCAAATACCTACAAAGGGTAAAGTATGAGGTAAGATCCCAACAAAGGCTTTCGGTGAAGTTTAATAAAAAAAAATAAAACAACAGGAAACGATCCAAAGCGCAGCGAAGGATAAAGGAATAAGAAAAGTTTTGAAAACTCAACAACCTTTGGTTGGCTCCTTCACACCAACCTTGTTAAACAGGGGTTTTGGGACGTGAAGATGCAGTACAGACACGTATTGTACCCTGACCTCCAACCCCCAACAAAAAGAGCAACAACGTTTTGCTCGAAAACGAGTGTTCAACCTCTTGGGTTTAACATCAAACTCAAAAAACAAAATTACAATAAATAACAACCCGATGAAGAAGACTCAGGGGCCTAACCAACTAGAACTCCTCTCCGTCATCCCCCTCTCCATCAATCAAGTCGGCTCCAACCTCCTCGTAGTCCTTCTCCAGCGTGACGAGGTCCTCCCGTGCCTCCGCGAACTCTCCCTCCTCCATTCCTTCCCCCACGTACCAGTGCACAAAGGCACGTTTGGAGTACATCAGGTCGAACTTTTGATCGAGCCGTGCCCAGGCTTCCGCAATGGCCGTCATGTTGCTCAACATGCACACGGCCCGCTGGACCTTGGCGAGATCGACTCCGGGCACCACGGTTGGAGGCTGGTAGTTTATGCCGACCTAGGAAGAGGAGAAACTAATAATGGTTGGCACAAGGGCATGGCCGCCATTTTCGAACAGGACTCTTCAAGGTCCCCTGACATGCAAAACTTTCTTATCTATATATTAACTTGACTTTCCTCGTGAAGAAATCACCCATTTTGTTTTAATCAAGAATGGGATTATTCGAGCAATATTTCGATCATTTCTGGAGTCTTTCACAACTTGCTATGCCCAGCCCCTAAAAAAATTGACTTCAGTGAATCGCAGTGTGACGTCACAAACAGAAACTCGCACAGTGGATTGATTTGAGAGTCGAGATGTCGCGAGCCTTATACAGTACGTACAAATGCATTTTGCACATGTTAGTGCAATCTCTGTGATCGTCTCAATTCCAGTGATTGTTTCACAAAAGTTTTTAAATGTTTTAGTCGTACTTTCGAAAATGCCTGCAAGATGTATCATAGCAGGATGCAGCAATACAAGCAAACACGGTGTAAGCCTTCATGTCTTCCCGAAAGATGATAATCGTCGGAGAATATGGACATCTAAAGTGAAGGTACTGCTTCCATTGGCTTGCGATTCATTAACATTTAGTCAAAATGCTGTAATAAAAGAAAAGGGAAAAAATGTTTGCACAACTATGAAAGACAAATTTATCTGACACGCCTGATATCCTCGGGACTCTTACGCATTGACTTATACATTGTGTGCATGCTAATACAAGGTACTTGTCAACTCTAGAGTCTAGACGAGTCCGATAAATCTGTCGTCCCTCCGACTAGGCCAATAAATCTGACGTGTTGTAGCTTTCTTTATTGGATTCGCTATATATGCTAGATATCCCTTATTGTCGGATTTCCGTGTGTGTGTGCGAGCGTGCGTCCGTGCGTGTGTGTGTGTGTGTGTGTGTGTGTGTGTGTGTGTGTGTGTGTGTGTGTGTGTGTGTGTGTGTGTGTGTGTCTGCAACACGAGGCTCCACAGCACAAATCAGCAAACCGATAATTTATTTATTTACCAAAAACGATCCACCCCCCCCCCCCACACATCACCTCCAATTATGTATTTATTTCCTGAAAACGATCCCCCCCCACACACCACCTCCAATTATTTATTTATTTAACGAAAACAATCCCCCCCACACACCACCTCCAATTATTTATTTATTTACCGAAAACGATTCCCCACCCACACACCACCTTATTTATTTATTTATTTTCTGTAAACGATTCCACGATCCACACACCACCTTTAATTATTTATTTATTTACCGAAAACGATTCCTCACCCACACACCACCTTATTTATTTATTTATTTATTTATTTACCGAAAACGATTGCACGACCCACACACCGCCTCCAATTATTTATTTATTTTCCGTAAACGATTCCACGATCCACACACCACCTTTAATTATTTATTTATTTACCGAAAACGATTCCTCACCCACACACCACCTTATTTATTTATTTATTTATTTACCGAAAACGATTACACGACCCACACACCGCCTCCAATTATTTATTTATTTTCCGTAAACGATTCCACGATCCACACACCACCTTTAATTACTTATTTATTTATTTACCAAAACGATTCCCCACCCACACACCACCTTATTTATTTATTTATTTCCCGAAAACAATTCCACGACCCACACACCGCCTCCAATTATTTATTTATTTTCCCTAAACGATTCCACGACCCACACACCACCTTATTTATTTATTTATTTCCCGAAAACGATTCCACGACCCACACACCGCCTCCAATTATTTATGTATTTTCCGTAAACGATTCCACCACCCACACATCACCTCCAATTATTTCATTATTTACCGAAAACGATTCCCTACCCACACACCACCTTATTTATTTATTTATTTATTTATTTCCTGTAAACAATTCCCACCCACACACCTTATTTATTTATTTATTTATTTATTTACCGTAAACGAATCCACGACCCACACACCACCTTTAATTATTTATTTATTTACAGTAAACGATTCCACGATCCACACACCACTTTTAATTATTTATTTATTTACTGAAAATGATTCCCCACCCACAAACCACCTTATTTGTTTATTTATTTACCAAAAACGATTCCACGACCCACACACCGCCTCCAATTATTTATTTATTTTCCTTAGACGATTCCACGATCCACACACCACCTTTAATCATTTATTTACCGAAAACGTTCCCCACCCACACACCACCTTATTTATTTATTTATTTACCAAAAATGATTCCACGACCCACACACCACCTCCAATTATTTATTTATTTTCCGTAAACGATTCCACCACCCACACACCACCTCCAATTATTTATTTATTTACCGAAAACGATTCCACGACCCACACACCACCTCCAATTATTTGATTCGCTAGATATGCCTTATTGTCGGGTTTTCCGTGTGTGTGTGTGTTTGTGTGTGTGTGTGTGTTTGTGTGTGTGTGTGTGTGTGTGTGTGTGTGTGTGTGTGTGTGTGTGTGTGTGTGTGTGTGTGTGTGCAACGCGAGGCTCCACAGCACAAACCAGGAAACCGATTATTTTTCAAATGGTAGTCCTTCAAAAATAGGGTGTCTATTTACCATCATTTTTTTATGAGGAGTGCCAGTTGGCAAAATACGCAATAGGAAAAATCTTGCCAGGCAGAGGAACAATTGTATGTGAACCAATACGTCTTGGCAATAAATCTTCGTCGGTGGATCAGTCGGAATGAAAAGCATCATATTCAGCGCTTCGATCCTCGCGAATCCCTCGTTGCCTAACGGCTTGTTATTCTCTTTTCTTCATTGTTTTCTACTGGTGATACATGACGACAGTAGGAATGAAATAAATAAAAATGCAACAGAACGTCAGATTTATCGGACTACTCGAGACAATTGTATCGCAAGGTGTGTTCTGCACACAAGTTTTCATCGTATCCGGACAGCGAGATTGCTTCGTTTTATGCGCGGAGAGATACAGCCGATGACATGCGCTGGCATTGCTTGTGATTCATTCGCCGCGAAGCAACATGTCCGCTGCGCTGGTCACGTCACCTCACTGAAATATTTCTGATATCGAGCAGTATGCAAGTCGAATTTACATTATTGAATTACGAATAGGATTTAGTCTAACCAGTTGTTATTTTCCGAATCTTCCTTCAATGTCCTCCCGATCATCATGAACTCTGGGAATTTCATCGCCATTTTTCTCTGCTTGTCCTGCTTCGGGCTCGAATTGGTAAGGCCGCACTTCATTTAAAGCTGCCTGAACTTCACCTCCCGCAACTATGTTATCCGACAATTCTCCATGTGATTCAGACCGAAATCCTTCATTTCTCTCACACTCACTGTCGCTCCCAGACAAATGAAAGTCCATGTCATCCATTATTCAAAACCAAATGTTCGATTTTTTAAAAGCAGAAATGAACGAAGCGATTGAGTCGACCAATCGAATGTGGAAACGCACAGGAAGCCAATATAATCATGTCGACCACCAACCCGAGTAATTTATGTGCAGCCTTTGGAATACTGTAGTTGACATCATGTGTGTTACGCCCCTTTCAGGATAATTTTTAGGGGCGTTCCCGAAGACGTTTGTTTTTTTAATTTTACATTTTACAGAATGAGTATTGTGAAAAAAACATTGTCAGATCTGAAATCACAATGAAAAACTCCTGGAGGACATATAAATGAAATTTCAGTCCTTTTGCATGTCAGGGGACCTCAAAAGGAGATCACGACGACGAATAAGAGGAGCGCGATCGTGACGAACATGACATCGTGAACCTTCGACATCACCAGAACCTCCACAGCATCATTGTGGAACAACTATGGACATGGACAAGGGCAGAAACAAGAGAAATTAGAAACAAGAGAAATTGAAATTAAACTTAACTTTTATTTATTATTTTACAAAATTCAAAACTTTGTAACAAAACAAGACCAAGATGTTACAAACATAGTGGTTCATGGAATGTACGAGAGTTTATCATTTGAACCACACTTGACAAGTTCAGTTTTTTAAGGGGTTTGGGAAGTGACTTGTGATTTGTTAGGGATGCTGCGGATAACTCGACTACCCTTTACAAAAACACAGTGGAACCTTCAACGTACACCGACAATGAGTGCTGCACACGGGTCCTCGTGCTTCACATTCCTCTGATGGTGCACACATTGATGGACCACAATACAGGTGAAACACCAGGGCGGCAGTTTATACCGGGATAGAGATTCTAACCCAAGCAACACAGCTCAGAGGTGAGTGTACAAACTGTGAGGCGACAGCAGCCCTGAGATGTATTTTCGAGATAACAATATCCACTGAACAAACAAGGAATGTAAAAATTCCTCCATCGACACGACCATGAAGGAGGTTTTCCCTTTCAGGAACAAATTCCAAGTTTCCTTGGTGGAGAAAGTTCACTTACAGTTTCCAACCAAAGATAAAGTCTTTATATTCCTCATCACATGCTCATGGTGAACAGGGATCACAACAATTTAAAGGACACACAAGGAAGATAAAGATGGGATTTTAAAGATTACTCCTGGAATCTTTCATTTCGGCAGAAAAGTGCCGTGAGACAAGACAGCCGGCTAAAGAGGAATGAAAATGGTAAAGCAGTGGGACCTGATGAGATCCCAGTGGAAGTACGGACCTGCCTCGGTGAATGTGGAGTCAGGTGTTGAATAAACGATTCACCTGTGTTATGATAACAGAGGAGGTTCCAAGGGAATGGTGGCAAAACATTCTGGGAATATTAATTAAATAAGGCCTTTAATTATCTTCAAAAGGGATGTTTTAATGAACCCAAACACCCAATTTTCACTTCCTTGGAGTTCCCTTCACATGCAAAGTTTCATGATGCTCGGTTTCATGGTTTTGGAGTTATGGAGGAGACACTGACATTAAAACACACACACACACACACACACACACACACACACACACACACACACACACACACACACACACACACACACACACACACACACACACACACACACACACACACACACACGTACGTTTCCTCAGAAGTAACTTTTCCAGGATGTTCTTGATAAACATCATAATTTATCCAAGCAGGTTTCCACGATGATTTATATCTTCTTACGAGTTATCCCCAACTACCAAGTACAATGTCATTTCAACACCACACACAAATGTACACACACGGGACTACAACTTAGCCGACACACAAAGTACCCCCCGAGTGGGTTTCCATGTCAGAATAATTTTATTTTCCATCTCCAGGGAATCTCCACATTTTGAAACCCTTCAGTGATCGAATGGTTCTTCCAACAGCACAGCATCCTGCCATTTTAATAAGAATGATGAACAATGGTTTATTCATTCAATGAATGATCGAACGATACAAAATGATGGTCATCACCCACGTGACCAGACAAACCTTGTCGTGACTCCGAGTAAACTGTATCAAGACTCTAATTTACATGTTTGTGAATCTTCAACAATCTCTGATTATCTCAATGGATGGAGGATCGTTTTGAATCCCACTCCTGTGGCCATTTTACTAAATGACGAATCACCTCTCTTCATGTCGCTTCCTCCGCTCACACACACTCCGCCCCACGATCGACGTTCTTGTGAGAAAGTTATTTCCGTGAAACGTTTTATATTTGAATCACACTCGCCGTGTCACTCCCATCTTCACTCGGATTTTCAATCGAATCCAAAACAAGAGAAATCTAACATGGAATACACCACCGGTTCACTTCTCCATCAACCCAAAAACGTTATCTCTTACAATCACCGCTTACCTGCTGTGGAGGTCGGGATGGTTCTCCGGAAACGAACATCATGACCGCTGCGATCAGAGACCACATCTCTCATGCACGTCTATCCACGGAATGGCGTTTCACAATCAATCTCTGCATTAAATGATCCCGAATATGGAATTCTCATTGTCTCGAACAACAACCCCTGTGACGTCACAATTGGTGTGGCCACGCCCCCTGCTCTGCATCATTTCTGTTCATTTTTCCAGCGGATGTATAATTTATTTATTTTTGTTCCAATTGATCTCAGTGAAAACCAAGCGGCCCAAGTTGATGAACAACACGAATGTTTTGTGTACCCTGTTTCTGGCCTGCAATCCGAGTGCACGAGCTCATTTATTTGTTTAATTTAACGGACTCGTGATCACACTATTTTATTGTCGCGCCGTTGATAGCGAACCCAGTGAGCTTCATACTTAACGTGTGCACATGAGAGAATAGGAAACAACAACACATACCCTTGGCAATTTGGAATCCGTGTCGTTGGTTATGACCCTTTTACTTCCGTTTTTTTTTTTGCTTCTGGTTATTTTTTGTTTCCGGTTTTTGTTATGGGGAATGATGCATGCCGGGAGATAAAGGCATCGTCGGAGACATGAGAGACCCAAACAATATCAGACATGGTGTATATTTCCTCCACTGATTTTAATAAAGATATCTCCCGCATCATCAAAAATAATTTTTAATCGTGATTTACGTTATTTGATCGCTGATCCCGAATCCAGGCCGAAGTAACCGGAAATTGCGTATACAGTTGTGAACAAGTTATAGGTAAAGTCAGAAGTGAATGTAAGAAGAATACTACGTTCGTTTCTAGTATTAATTTTTTTAGATGAGATCCTGTTCTCGGCAGTGTAGTTGTTGTTGTGAAGGTAATGTTGAGGTATAATGTTGAGATAATATTAATTTTTTTTAGATGAGATCCCGTTCTAGGCGGTGTAGTTGTTGTTGTGAAGGTAATGCTGAGGTCATATTTATTTTTTCAGATGAGATCCTGTTCTCGGCAGTGTAGTTGTTGTTGTGAAGGTAATGCTGAGGTATAATGTTGAGGTAATATCTATTTTTTCAGATGAGATCCTGTTCTCGGCGGTGTAGTTGCTGTTGTGAAGGTAATGTTGAGGTATAATGTTGAGGTAATATTAATTTTTTTAGATGAGATCCTGTTCTAGGCGGTGTAGTTGCTGTTGTGAAGGTAATGTTGAGGTAATATTAATTTTTTTAGATGAGATCCTGTTCTCGGCGGTGTAGTTGCTGTTGTGAAGGTAATGTTGAGGTATAATGTTGAGGTAATATTAATTTTTTTAGATGAGATCCTGTTCTAGGCGGTGTAGTTGTTGTTGTGAAGGTAATGTTGAGGTAATATTAATTTTCTTAGATGAGATCCTGTTCTAGGCGGTGTAGTTGCTGTCGTGATGGTAATGCTGAGGTAATATTGATTTTTTCAGATGAGATCCTGTTCTAGGCGGTGTAGTTGTTGTTGTGAAGGTAATGCTGAGGTAATATTTATTTTTTCAGATGAGATCCTGTTCTCGGCGGTGTAGTTGTTGTTGTGAAGGTAATGCTGAGGTAATATATTTTTATTTTTAGATGAGATCCTGTTCTAGGCGGTGTAGTTGTCGTTGTGAAGGTAATGATGGGGTAATATTAATTTTTTTAGATGAGATCCTGTTCTAGGCGGTGTAGTTGTTGTTGTGAAGGTAATGCTGAGGTAATATTTATTTTTTCAGATGAGATCCTGTTCTTGGCGGTGTAGTTGTCGTTGTGAAGGTAATGCTGAGGTAATATATATTTTTTTTTAGATGAGATCCTGTTCCAGGTGGTGTCGTTGTTGTTGTGAAGGTAATGCTGAGGTAATATTTATTTTTTCATAGCAAAAAGACTTTAATTTGATATATTTAAGAAGCGAATGTAAGAAGAATTCTACATTCGCTTCTGGGCTTTGCCTATTCCATATTAATTCTCATGTAATTTAAACAAATAAATATTAGTAATAATAAACAATGTGAATTTTGTACATTTACTGTGGTGTTCTGGTGGAAGGGAGATCGAGTGAGGAATGAAGGAGAGGATCACAAATGGCGGTTTGACGGGTTGTGTGGTGTTTGTGGTTTGATTAAATCCTGTGGGGAACGAACAAGAGTTTCCTGGTGTGGAAGAACAGGATATTGAGGACGAGGTGAATAATGACACACGAGTTTTCACTTGGAGGGGATCAGAAACCTTCACGGACACTTTGAACATCGACGCAATGTTTCATTTGTACATCACGTGTTTCGTCACAATGGACAACCACTGTGGGAGTCGATCAGCAATCTAATGGGACAGATGTGGGATAAAATTGTACTTTTTGTGGGAAGAACATCAAAATTGGCAAAGATCATGTTTGTTTGCTTTTATTTAATTGAAATTCGCTGAAACAAGTGAAAGTGATAACTTTGCAAGAACTTGTTCCCCGTGGAGGGACCTTTTTACGTCATATCCGGTTTGGGACTGACGTAGGTACCTCCAACATGCCACTGGCTTGGGATTGACGCCGTTACTTCCCAGACGTCACATCCGGTTTGGGACTGACGTAGTTACTCTCAGACATCACATCCGCCATGTTCGGAGTGCTGCCGCCATTTTATGTTTCTCGAACCTGAGGACCTGGTTGTGAGTAAAACGGGAGGGTTAATCGGAGTTCGCTGACGTGAGATCCGGACGGATCGATGAGTATTCTCGTTTTGCTGTGTTCCCGGTCAGACAGGGTGAGGTTCTTTAGAAGCGTTGAGATGTTTCATGATTATTATCATCATCATCATCGTCGTCGTTGTTACTCATCTCATCCGGTTGGGTGTTAATGGCGATGCAGCTTTATTAGATTGTAAAGAGAAGTTAAACATCCATGATTTGTGTGATCCATGTGAGTAAAAGTTATTAAAATTTGATTGTGTGATCTAGTTACCCGTGTTGGTTTGTTACCATTTATTAATTAATCAACCGACCCTCATGTTCTGTTCCCAAATGTATTGGATCATGTTTGTAAAGAGAAATGCTCCAAATGATATGGGGGAGTGAGGGTGGGGGGGGGCTGAGGTATCATCAACCAGACGGCGGTCTCCTTGGGTTAACCTGAGGTGGTCCCTTCGGGTGGGGGGCTGGAATGCCTTCTCCCTAAGAGAGGATGATCACCTGTCTCTGTTATCATTTGATCTCCCGCGTTTGGACATCGGTATTGGAGCACTCTCTGAGGTTCGGAGACGGGATAGTGGTGAGATCATGGCCGGTGGTTACACCCACCACTGGTCTAGTCATTATTGATGGTTACCATACTCAAGGAGTTGCTGAAGCTGGGTCCAGTAACCTGACTCCCATGATAATTGAGGTAACACCCGTCAACGAGCGGATTATGAGGTTAAGGATTCATCACTCCTTGGATGTCATTTCCCTGATCTCTGTGTATGCTCCGACTGAGGCGAGTGATCTCACTGTGAAGGAGGCATTCTCTGCCGCGTTCAACTCTGGTTCAGCAATGCCCCAGGTGAGATACTCTTCTTGGCTTGGGGGATTTCAATGCATCGACTGACACTGGCTGGGATGGTTATCCGACGTGTATTGGTCCCCATGGGTCTGGAACTGTGAATCAAAATAGCACCAAGTTCCTTGACTTTGCAAAAAGTCGTGGACTTGGAGTGGCTGGTTCATGGTTTCAGCACCCACAGGTTCATCGCTGGACTTGGTATTGCAGCACTCTGAGGTTCTGATGGTAAACATAACCGTCGGGGGTGGTGTGGCAAAGGAGATTGACCATGTTGTAGTTTATGGGCGCTGGAGGACGATTCGGAACTGCAGTCGACCGGATAACTCAGTTCTTCAATACCCACCACAGGCTTGTTGTAGCAACTCGGAAGTTTCAGCTTAAATCTGGGGAAATGGTGCTATACCAGCCGAGACTGGATGTTGGCAAGCTCAAGGATGAGAGGGTAGCTGAGGAGTCTGCAAACAGGCTGAATGGGGATTTGGGGGGAGGGGGGGTCTGGGTGTTTTGAGGAATCTGAAAAGAGTTGTGAAGTGCCTTCAAGACCACCATCCTTGTTGTTGCCAATGGATGTCTTGAAACGCATCAGGCGAAGAAGAACTTTGTCTCTCAAGGGACACTGGGTACCATTGACCAGAGTTGCGGCGCCAGGCTAAATTGCAGAGCTGAGCTGTTCAGGGAGTTGAGGCATAAAACTATGTATGCTGAAGGCAAACAAGGAGGCTTGTGTGCAAGGAATCTGTGAAGGGTTAGAACATCACCTATGAACGAGTGTTTCTCGTTCTGCTGACAGAGGAATTCATGCATTGCTTTCCTCCAAGCCCATCCCTCGGTGCACTGCAGTTCGAGCAGATGGTGGTGGGCTCTTGACAGAGGAGTTCGATATGAAGGCCCATTGGGCCGGTAACTTTGAGCATGTCAAATTTTCGTATTTTCGTATTTTTCGTCTTTCGTATTTTTCAGAAACTGAGATTGGGCCTTGGCAATGAAGTTGTGTCTCACTAATTTCACTGTGCGTTCACAGAATTGATTAATGAATTCTTCCAAAGGCAGGACCATGGAGCTCAGTTCAGATCTGTTGGTGGATGTCCACCTTTTAAACTGAATTTCATCAATATCCTCGAGTTCATAAGCACTCAGTAGCTCGGTTTTGAAGTCTTCAATTGATGGGCAACTTTCATAAGTTCTGAAATAACATGCCGGTTGTGCTGGGTTACAAAATATGCATGCTATCACGTGATGATAGCTAGGAAGTTTGGCTATCTGTGGCATTTTGGAACCAAACATCGTGAGTTTCACATTTTGATGTATCGTACATACACATACACTGTGTGCACCACCTGAACCGGCCAAGACACACTCTGAGGGACGGAGCATGGCAAACTTCGCGAATCCAACTTTCAAGCCAGGGTTCTTCTCTTTGAATTTCTGAAACAGTTCCTTGAGATTGTTTTGTACTGTATGTGTGCCATCAGGTGACGTCATTGGAACGATTGTTTAGTACCAGGCGCTTTTGAATTTTGTCTTTTCCATGTTCATTCCTGACCACCACACAGTCCTTTTTTCCCGGCATTATTCGGCTGACTTCATCACTTCGGTAAAATTCGGTTTCGGCGGATTTCACTTCGTCAGGCAACATTTTACCCTGTTTGGGATTTGGAGACGACAGCATATCATTTTCTTTCTCGAAATTTTTGGCTTGCACAGCCATTCTTTGGGACCAACCAACTATATTGTCAGTATACGTATTTGCTCTGAACTGCTCGAAGCAACGTATTTTTCTTTCAGGCTTTTGATCACCTCTGGTATGTAGTTATCATCACATTTTGACGCTGTATTTTGTGTTTTCTCCGCAGTGCTTGGTCAAGCAACTCGTTCTAATTTCTTTCGCACAGAATCTTCCACTTTACTTCGCTTTTCAGGAACGAACCCTGAGCTCTTTTCCGCCTTTCGTTTGTCGAATGGGCTTTCGCCTATCATCTATAACGACTGGTTTTAATAGGTCAACTTCTGCTTCTTGCTCAAAAACCTCCTCGTCCTGATCTGTCGAAAATAGATTCTGTAATGCCTTCGATAGTACCTTCTGATGATAATTTCGAACTGGTCGAAGATGATTCTTCAATACACTCTGGTGACAACTGAGAGTTTTTTTCTGCACGAAGTACAAAGTCTGTCATCTTTTTTCACCTTTGAAGAAAATTTCATCAACATATCATTTGACACATTGCGAAGATCTTTTCGTTGTTTCATTTTATGGCAGCTGAACGGATCGCAACAGTATTTTCGGAGCTCCTTTCGATCTTCAGTCGCCATGCTTACTGAAAAATATGCAAAAACTGAGATTAGCCCATTTATAACTTAATTTGATGATGGTTATACAAAAAATGTACACTTAAAAATCAATAGACACAATAGGCAGAATAATTTTTCACAAATGATGCAATATATATCTATAATAGTCCAGAGATGATAATTGTCAATTTCAGACATAAAGTCACCTGCCAGCAGGTGAAGTCATTGGAACGATGACGGCAAACGTCGCCCAATGTCAAATCAAGAATTGGTGATATGTGGACCCCGAACAATAAAACCATCATCGCAATTGAACCCATTGAGATCCCATTTTTATCCCCCGCCGCATGGCGGAAGGGGGATATTGTCGTCCGGCTGTCCGTCCGTCCGGGCGTCAACATTTATAGCTGTGAGTGCGATAACTCATAAACTGTTTGCCATATTGATTTGAAATTTGGGTCACACATGTACCACCTGAAAAGGAAAAACCCTATTGAATTTGGGCGTGGCGGGCTCCAATATGACCGACTGGGCGGCGTTAATATTTATAGCTGTGAGTGCGATAACTCATAAACTGTTCGCCATATCGATTTGAAATTTGGGTCACACATGTACCACCTGAAAAGGAAGAACCCTATTGATTTTGGGTGTGGCTGGATCCAAGATGGCCGACTGGGGCGGTCCGTCCGTCCGTCCAGCTGGCTGGCTGGGCGTCAACATTTATGGCGTCAATATTTATAGCTGTGAGTGCGATAACTCATAAACTGTGCACCATATCGATTTGAAATTTGGGTCACACATGTACCACCTGAAAAGGAAGAACCCTATTGATTTTGGGCGTGGCCGGATCCAAGATGGCCGACTGGTGCAGCCATCTTGAAAAAAAATGTTTTTTTGCCATATCGATTTGAAATTTGGGTCACACATGTACCACCTGAAAAGGAAGAACCCTATTGATTTTGGGCGTGGCTGGATCCAAGATGGCCGACTGGGGTGGCCATCTTCAAAAAAAGGTTTTTTGTAATAAATGGAAAACCGCTTATCTGATTTCAATTATTTTTCAATGGTGGGGGATTCCCTATCTCTGATGGTATATTTACTCTTTTTAAACCTGTTTTGTTTTGTTTTTTCAAATTTGTAATAAATCTGTTCTTATCAGCTCAATACAAGAGCTGATCTGCCCTGCAATGCGGGACTAGTCTATTAAATGGATTTTTGGTATCAGGCGTAAGATTAGGGGCTTGCTACGTCCGCTCCACGTATCGACCCGGTATTGCAGTCCCACCGGAAACAGTGCACCTTTGGGGGAATTCAGAAACAAAGAAAATATTTTTCTGAAATTAAAAAGTTGTTTCATTACCTTTTCCACCCAAGATCGAAATTTGGAATCGTGGTGAAGGGTCCTGAGATAGTGGGCGGTGCCACGAATGCGGCCTCGCCTGCTCCTATTGCCAACAGGCCCGATGTCCCCTCGCCACGATGTGGCCCTAACTGCGCCCTGTTCTCCCCCCGGGTGATACTGAGAACAGCCTCTCCTTCCTAGAAATGTGGGTTGAGTGCACACGTGACGCGGATGTATGGGTGGATTTCGAAAACGCATGTGATGCGTTCACCGGTACACTGATCGATCGTTGTTGAGCACCGCATGGTAACGCAGTCGCTCCCACACTGAATTTGTGGGTGGTACCACATCGCTTCTTGGCCTTTTGGTTCATGATATATTCAATGTTTTATTCTGTGATTTTAATTCTCTGATTTTCAGGATCTCTAATGTATGGTGGTGGGTTGAGGTCTGGTTGTGGAAGCGGATGTGGGACCAGTGATGTGGAGACGTTCCCCTGTGAGTATTGCGGAAAGCATCTATCCATGCTCACGGGGTAGCGTCAACACGTCGCCTATGTATATACAATACCACTCAAAAGTTTGGACGCCCCTACTCATTCAAGGGTTTTTGCTTATTATCTTGCCAAAACGAAGTTTTTGCAAGATATGTTAGTCAGCTTGTATGTTTTTTTTATTTATTTATTTATTTATTTTGTTTGTTTGTTTGTCTGTAATCACGTATAAAAAAATTCTGCAGAGCACAGTTATCATTGGAAATTTTTGTAACTTCGCATATCAGAGGCCTATATAGGTCCCTTTCAGTGCACAAAATTTTGAAGGTCAAGGTCAAAGGTCAAGGTCACTTTGTCGCAAATCAGGGGAGTCAATGAAACCCTTATTTTCTGAGTAATTTTGATCGGATCGTCTTCAAACTTCATGGGAATATAGTTCATGGTCTGGCACTCAGCTGATTAATTTTTGGTGGCGATTGGCCTTGACCTTCATGGTTAGCGCCTGAGGTCAAACATATTTGACCCCAAGGTCAAATTTTCAAGTTTTAGGAACCATATCGTGTAGTACCTCAAATTGAACACCTCGATGAGTGCTTTCTAGATATGTCAAGCTTGAGACATTATGACGTCATTTGGTGACGTTATGAGGCAAACGCATATTTTTCATGGTTACTCTGTAGAACGATTCTCATCGGAATCTCTCGTAGGCAGATATTCCTCAAGGAGTCGCTCCTGGTGGATAGCAGCTCTGTTCACCTCAGTGTGACCTTAAAGAAGTCACACGTGGTCACCTTTTGGCAAGATACGGGTCACCCTGCGGGTGACATTGTTTTTTATTTTTTTTTATTATTTTCTACATAGTAGAATAATCGTGAAGACATCAACACTATGAAATAACACAAATGTAATTATGTCGTAACTAAAAAAGGGTTAAACAAATCAAAATACATTTTAGATTCTTCAAAGTAACCACTCTTTGCCTTGATGACAGCATTACAAACTCTTGGCGTTCTCTCAACCAGCTTCAAGGGGTCGTCACCTGGAATGATTTTCCATTAACAGGTGTGCCTTGTTAAAAGTTAATTTGTGGAATTTTTTTCCTTCTTAATGCGTTTGAGCCAATCAGTTGTTTTGTGACAAGGTAAGGTTGATATTCAGTAAATTGCCCTATTTGGTAAAAGACCATTATTTTGTCTGTACTGTAGTAGTCCATATTATGGCAAGAACAATTCAACAAAGCCAAGAGAAATGATAGTCCATCATTACTTTAAAACATGAAGGTCAGTCAATCCGGAAAATTTCAAGAACTTTGAAAGTTTCTTCAAGTGCAGTCGCAAAAAACATCAAGTGCTGTGATGAAACTGGCTCTCATGAGGACTTCCACAGGAAAGGAAGACCCAGAGTTACCTCTACTGCAGAGGATAATATTTGAGTTACCAGCCTCAGAAATCACCAATTAACTGCACCTCAGATTGCAGCCCAAGTAAATGCTACACTGAGTTCAAGAAACACACATCTCAACATCAACTCTTCAGAGAAGACTGCATGAATTCGGCCTTCATGGTCGAATTGCTGCAAAGAAACCTCGAGTGAAGGAGACCAATAAGAAGAAGAGACTTACTTGGGCCAAGAAACACGAGCAATGGACATTAGACTGGTGGAAATATGTCCTTTGGTCTGATGAGACCAAATTTGAGATTTTTGGTTCCAACCGTTGTGTTTTTGTGAGACACAGTGAAGGTGAACGGATGATCTCTGCATGTGTGGTTCCCACCATGAAGCATGGAGGAGGAGGAGGTGTGATGGTGTGGGGGTGCTTTGCTGGTGACACTGTCTGCGATTTATTGAGAATTCAAGGCACACTTAACCAGCATGGCTACCACAGCATTTTGCAGTGAGATGCCACCCCATCTGGTTTGTGCTTAGTGGGACCATCATTTGTTTTTCAACAGGACAATGACCCAAAACACACCTCCAGGCTGTGTTAGGGCCATTTGCCAAGAAGTACCAGGTCACTCACTCTACCCTGAATATGCTGTTTCTGCTCTCCCAACAATGAATGGAGGTCCTCAATGCCGGACATGAAATCAGAGCCATATCCCGAGACATATTGTTGCGGGCCGGGGATCGGTTGCGAGCACGACCGCTAGGTGGAGCAATAGGGTCGACTCTGCCGAACACCCGGAATCTAGATCGTACCTTTCAGAAAACTCCGGAAGGTACGGGTGAACTTACAGCACCCTTACAGCACCGTGAATCGTCAATAAATCAACCACGTGGTACAGGGTTATTTGCCAAACTTCAAAATACCTAGAGGCCCACGTGGCGAACTACTGAGTATGCACACCCTCGACGGAACTCGAACGGGACGAGTCATTTCCGTGTTCGACCCGTGCGTGACCCGATCGGATGGTCACCGAGCTTCCGTTGGTCCCAAATGCACACCACTACGGAAACAACGGCCTTCTTTAATTCTCCCAACAGGCACCGCATTAAACCAATGAGGAAAACACAAAAACGAGCTGATGCATTTAACACATGGATATTTATTTACAATGGGTGGGGAAGGAACACATAAGAGCAGAGTAAAACCGACTAAAGTAAGGCAAATAATGTACAGCGAAAGCACTTATCCAATTCCTACTTACAGGCAGGGCCCCAGACACACACACACACACACACACACACACACACACACACACACACACACACACACACACACACACACACACACACACACACACACACACACACACGGGCATGGACCTTCCCGCCTCGTGCGGTCTCCGACGAGACGAGCGAACCAGACCAGCGTCGCAATGCGGTCAGAAGAACCCGGCGCCAGCGAGACACGATCAGAGTGGAGAGCTCCGTTCGGCGCTCGTCCCGACAACCAAAACTCTCCCTCTTGGTCCGATCGCACCGCAACCTTATTCACCCTTCTCTAGGAGGGGGGAGGGTACGCCTCCTCCTTCCCCGCTCTCCCTCACTGGATGGTTTGGCGTGCAAAGTGCGCTCGTTGCCCTGTCATTGGCCATAACGGGCGCTAAGGCCGTTGATTGGACCGGGGGGGGGGGGGCATGACGGCCGTCTGGTGGACCGCCCTCCAAACAGGCAGAGGAACATTATCCTGCGTGGGCTGTGGTCATTGGACGACCGCCGAGGAACTCGCTCGCATCTTCCTGATTGGGCGAGAGCCACCGCGAGACTCCTCCTTGAACTCCACCCACCACGGGTGTCATGGCGTCGGCCAGAATGAGGTGAAGATGAGGGTGATGCTGGTGGTGTTGTAGAAGATTTATAGATGTAATAATAAAAACCCTAACAATCAAAATAACTCTGCAGCACATGAACATTTAATTACCCATTAAACGAGGGATGGGACCCTAATGAAAAACACACACCGATTTAACTGAGCTATAGGGGACGGCTGTCTTTCTGTGTGCACAAAGCTTCCAGATTCGTAACAATATCACCTGCTTTTGACATGGTCTGGCACCCTGCCCAGCTCACCAAACTCTCTTCTTATGATATCCAAGGACATCTCCACTCATGGCTCACAGACTTCCTCTCCTGCCGCCGTCAACGTGTGGCCCTAAATCGAGTTCTTTCATTCCCTCTTCCTGTCCAGGCTGGAGTTCCTCCAGGTCGCGTTCTGGGCCCTGTTCTTTTTCTGGTTTTCATCAATGATCTCTCCGACTCTGGAAAATCCACTTTATCTCTTTGCTGATGACTCCACCCTCTGCTGTATCATCTGTCATCCCTCAGACCGGCATGCAGCAGCTTCTTCGCTCACTGCAGATCTGGATAAAATCACAAACTGGTCCAACACATGGAACATGTCTTTCAATCCGGACAAATCTCACACTCTCACTTTGTCTCTCTGAAAGGACCGTTTAGAAAACCTCCCCATCCACTTTCTCAACAACGCTCTGGAAGAAGTGCTTTCTTTCAAGCTTCTGGGTCTCACGATCTGCCATGATCCTTCCTGGGAAAACCATATTTCAAACCTCGCCTCCAAAGCCAGTCACCGACTGGGAATCCTCTGTCGTGCAGAGTCCTTCTTTGGCCCACCTGAGCTCCTGACCACTTACAAAGCTTTCGTCCACAGCCTGATGGAGTACTGCTTTCCCCTCTGAGCTGGTGCTCCTGCCTCCCACCTTTCTCGGCTTCACGCTGTGGAAACCAAGGCATTTCGGATCATTGGCATCTCCCGCGATGAGGCTGAGTCCTTGGGCCTCTCACTCTCTCACTGTAGGCAGGTCGGTGGTCTTTGTCTTCTACCGTTTCCTCTCCAGTCTTGGCCCCCTGTTCTCTCTGTGATTTGTCCCCAGCACATTTCCGCAGGGCACTCAAGGTCCACCAACAACCCCCTTCTGGTAAAACTACCAAAATCACAAATCACTGCTCACCTTCACTCTTTCATTCCTCTTTTTCCCTGCCTTTGGAATAAACTCCGTCACTCTATGCGATCCCATTCTTCCCTCTAGGCCTTCAAAACAGCTGTTCAACACCACCTCTTATCCCCCATCCAAATCCTTGATCTTTCTACTCCGGTTAATCCACGCCAAGCCCACCTCTTTCAAATTCCCTGCCTTCCTTCCTGAAAGTCCCTGTAATGTCCATCTTGTATTCACCATGTTCCCCGCCCCATCCCTCTCGTTTCCACAGATCTCCTAATGTCTCTGTTCTCCACTGTTTTGTCCTTCTCACTCTCGCCCCTCTTGTCTCATGCCCCCCTTGCTGTGCGTTGTGTGTTAGCTCTCATACGAGCCTCAACAAGGTATACAAAAAAAAGTAGAGTGATGGAGTGCTGCATCAGATGACCTGGCCTCCACAATCACCCTACCTAAACCCAATTGAGATGGCTTGGGATGATTTGGACTGCAGAGTGAAGGAAAGGCAGCCAACAAGTGCTCAGCATATGTGGGAACTCCTTCAAGACGGTTGGAAAAGCATTCTCGGTGACTACCTCATGAAGCTGGTTGAGAGAATGCCAATAGTGTGCAAAGCTGTCATCAAGGCAAAGGGTAGCTACTTTGAAGAATCTAAACTATAAAATGTATTTTGATTTGTTTAACACTTTTTTGGTAACTACATAACTCCATACATGTTATTTCATAGTTTTGATGTCTTCACTATTATCCTGCAATGTAGATACACAATGTAGATGTACAAATACAGATACACGTACAGTCGTGGCCAAAATATTGGCACCCTTGCACTTTTTAGGTCATCTCTAACGAGATGACCTAATAAAACCAGTCTCTGTTTGTACGTCCCCATTTTTTTCTTCTGATTTTCTTGATATTTGGTATGTGGGTAGATGTCTATGAGGGATGCATGACGGTATGACCTTTGACCCGATTGAAGGTCAAGGTCACTCCAAAGTTGTGAAATTGTCCATTTTCAAAATGTTTATGCCTATGCCGTTTATGATCCGATCTTCGAAATTCCTTCGGATTCTGATAATATGGAACAATATCTAAATTTGGTTGTGCCGGTTTTTTGAAATTCGTCCTGATTATCGAATCACGTGTCTTCAAAGTTGGAAAAATCGTCGATGTGGCACGGTAAAAAAAAATAATTCGCTTGATCTTGATGAAACTTGGTATGTAGGTAGGGATCGATGAATGATGCACGACGGTATGACTTTTGACACGATTGAACGTCAAGGTCAAGGTCAAGGCCACTCCAAAGTTGCGAAATCGTCCATTTTCAAAATCTATCTCCTCCGCCGTTTATGATCGAATCTTCGAAATTTCTTCGGATTCTGATAATATGGAACGATATCTAAATTTGTTCAGGCCGGTTTTTTGAAATTCGCCGGAGGTGAACGGCCGATGACCTCGGAGAGCGGTGCAGTTCCCGGGGTGTCACACAGCTCCATAAACACTTGCACCACACGCTTCTGACGTAGTTCCAACACTCCACCACCCATCTTTCCCATCCTAACCCCCCCTCACAATATTTAGCCCGATGTAACCCCGCATGGTTCAGTGAGGTAAGAGCAGAGTTGCCCCGATACTCTGTTGTTGTTCTTCTTTCTCCTCAGTTCCTTTCGTCTCTCTTCGTCACATTTTACATGATGTGGAGTTTCCACGTGTCCCTGCTGGATAATTAGTTATTAATTCTTACTTGGTAAAAGTACAGCAACTGAAACCTCAAGTTAGGGATCGAACTGTAGTTTAATTATATATTTTCACATTCCCAGGTCTATTTCCAGATAATCATGAAACCCCCATGGGGTGACAGTATCTTCATGATGTCATTATCATTTTATATTCTGTACATGTCATTTGTTACATATTGTTTAATAACACTCGCACTCGCAAGAGAGTAACTTACTTTATGAGGTTGTTTGAATTGTCTCAATTGTAGTCTTATTGTTGCAATCAAATCAAACTGGAACAAACGTTGGTATCTCCATTAGAAAGCAAGAGTGCCTGTCTGTCCCCGAACTACTCCCTCAGTTTTGGGGCTAGCCCTGCCAAACCTTCGGTGGAACGTTTTGGGGTCCCAGCCAGTGTCCAAAGGTGGATGGGAGGTTTCACAAATTTCTCAATAAAATTATGATTTTGAGTTTCGATCCGTACGTAACGTCAGTATGGCGTTCATCTTTGTTTACCTCACAAATGTTTGTAACATTGTATTTTGTTATATTGATGGTATGGTATTAATATGTGATTGGAATGAAAATTCAGAGAGATCGAGTTTAAAAAAGAATGAGGAAGTGATGTGAGGGTTTCCACCAGTGACATTCGTGGATTCGGTGTTTGCAGATTCGCCATTGTGAAATCATAGAAATATTACCCACCTTACTTCTGTTGGGGTCAGCTGCAGAAAGTTTTTGCCCAAGTCCTTCACGGATCGGCTGTAAATGCCTAACATTCGACTGAAGGTGCAACAGGAATGTGGCATTTATTGTTTCATGCTTTGGCATTCGCTGTTTCCACATTGTTTGTATTTGGTCTCCCTCCTGTGTGCAGCAGGGTTACCTTCCTGATGTTAGATAAATACAGCAGTTCCTCGTTGGGAGAATGGAAAGTATCTCCACCTGTTATGTGGGAGACCAGACTTTGATTCCCTGTAGGGAATAAATTTTTAACAAGACTGGGTGGTGTCATGGTTAGAGCGATCGCTCTGAGTCTGGGAGGTTGGTGGTTTGAACCCCAGTCATGCCATCTATACCAATAAAAGGGCGTGTGTGTGTGTGTGTGTGTGTGTGTGTGTGTGTGTGTGTGTGTGTGTGTGTGTGTGTGTGTGTGTGTGTGTGTGTGTGTGTGTGTGTGTGTGTGTGTGTGTGTGTGTGTGTGTGTGTACCTGCAAGTTGTTGCCTGTTGTCTCCACATGTGGGTGGGTTTCAGGAGGTGAAACAGAGACCTGCTAGGTCTCAAAGTGTGTGTATGTGTGTGTTGTTGATTGGTATCTACGTATGTGGGTTTCAGAATGTGGAATGGAGTCCTCCCAGTGTGGGCTCAAAGTATCCACATTTATCTCGGTAAGGGGTCACGATCCACGGACCAAGCTGTGAAGTTTTATGTTTTCAAAGTTTTGTGCCGAGGGCTCTCTTCAGGATTGTTACTGAGCCCTGGACGGCTTCCAACTGTAGTTCGTTTGTTGTGATATTGCCAGGGATGGTTTTTATCCCCCGCCGCGTGGCGGAAGGGGGATATTGTTGTCACCCGGGTCGTCCGTCCGTCCGGCTGTCTGGCTGGCTTGGCGTCAATATTTATAGCTGTGAGTGCGATAACTCATAAACTGTTCGCCATATCGATTTGAAATTTGGGTCACAGATGTACCACCTGAAAAGGAAGAACCCTATTGATTTTGGGCGTGGTCGGATCCAAGATGGCCGACTGGGGTGGCCATCTTGAAAAAAAAAGTTTTTTTGTTATAAATGGAAAACCGCTTATCTGATTTCTTTTTTTTTTGGTTACTACATTCCTCACCCCTGGGGAACTTTTTTGAGATGATGACCAAATGGTGTCTTGTTTCCAATTCACCTCCCTCATTATCTGGAATATGTATGACCTTTTTCATTCAATGGCAGGGGATTCCCCATCTCTGATGGTATAATTAATATCTGTGAGGTTCTTTTTCATCATTCCCATGAGGTTCTTCGTCATCACTGGTACAACTTTGGCATTCTTCAGCTTCCAGGATCTTTTCACTTCATGCTTGAGATCTTGGTATTTGGTTATTTTCTTGAGTTCTGAATAGTTAGTCCAAAATCACTGGTATTAACACCTCAATTAGCAATGCCCTCTTCTCTTTTTTTTTTGTATCCAAGTATGATATCTGGTCGCAATGCTTTGTTTTCGATGTTCACGCCCGATGGGATCATGAGGTCATACGTGAGCGGTACTTCAATAATGTTTTCAGTGATTGCTTTTGGTTCATTTTCCAACAAATTTTCTGGAACTGGAATATCAGTTTTTGCAGATGTGCCACAGATTACTTTACAAACTCTCAAGTGTTGTTGTGTGTACAACTGTTCTGACATGGTTTTTTTCTTTCCGTGGTCGGTCATTCAGTGTCACATATCATTCTCTTTGTTAACCCACCTCCACCCCTCACCAGTCTTCTTTTTTTTTTTTCTCCTCTCCCCCACCCTTTTTAGGTCATCTAGTTAGAGATGACCTAATAAAACCAGTCTAGATGTCCGTCCGTCCCCATTTTTTTTCCGATTTTCTTGATATTTGGTAAGTGGGTAGATGTCGATGAGGAATGTATGACGGTATGACCTTTGACCCAATTGAAGGTCAACGTCAAGGTCACTCCAAATTTGCGAAATCGCCCATTTTCAAAATCTATCTCCTCCGCCGTTTCTGATCCGATTTTCGAAATTCCTTCGGATTCTGATAAGATGGAACAATATCTAAATTTGGTCAGGCCGGTTTTTTGAAATTCACCAGCCTTGTGCAAAATCTCCCCCCCCGGCAAATGTGCGACTTTCAAAATGACTAATGACGAGGCCTTTCGCGCATGCGCTGTGTGTGTCTCTGATTCAGGATAAACCTGCTATTGCATATGAAATGTGTAATTCAAATCTTCTTTTGAACATAATTTTCAGCATTTAGAGGAAAGCATGGCAATTTCAAAATGGTTAACCAGAATTGTTCTGTTCCTAAATGCAAATCATACTCACAGAAATCGTACTATACCAAACAAGTACTAAAAACATTTTCAAGTAGAAGGGCACTTGGTAGAGCGCACACCTCGACCAGGCTGAACATTTCGTATCCCACTGATGGGCCGGATCTGGATTGGGACCTGCACTAAAAACATTTTTGGCTTGTTATTGTCACCTAACCAACTCACCCATCAAGTTTCATCCAAATCCATCCAGCACTTTTAGAAACATCATGCTGTGCTGTATATTGTTTTGTCCCTATCTCTCAATGGTGAAGCATCAATTGAAAAATGAAAATAAATTCTTGTATCCAGATTTTCACCAAAATCGCATCAATTTGTCCTTGGCACAGATCCAACCTGTCCAACAAGTTTCTTCCAAACCCATCCATAATTTTTTGAGTTATCCTGCTCACAGACAGACAGATAAACAGTCGGGGTGAAAACATAACCTCCTCCACCCTCGGTGGCAGAGGTAACAAGCAGAGCCAGACCACACGTAGCCAGAAAGGACAGAGATGATTGCCTTCTATTGCCCAGCAAGTGTTCTCTGACCCACTTGTTTTACCCCCTTGATGACAGGATTGGTCCTGGTGAAAAAAAGGGGGCAACAAGTTCACACGGTTCGAGCCGAGTACACGCCACTGGTGCAGCATGAGAATGCATTGCTCTGCCTTGTGAAAACCGCAATCTCATAACCATAGGAACAACCTTAAAACCACAACATGTGTACATGTTATCACAGCATCAGGGAAAGAGTTACTGCAGCCATTTCTCTTTTCTTGGTAACAAAAATCGATCCTGTGTTTGAACACTCAGCTGCCTCATTACCATATATGTGTGTTTTGTAACTTTATCAAGTGAGGAATATAAAGACAAGAGATAACTGCTACCTGATATTTTCATTATGGTAGAGACTTCAAAGAGAGCTTCCAATCTATGGAAGACCTAAATTGCAAGACTCTAACACTTCTGTCGGTGATTGAGCTGCCAATCAAATTGGACACAAGGTATATTGGAACTCACGCAGAGCTGACGTCTGATAATTACTCTAGTGGGAGCTTCTACATGAGACACGTTGAATTACTTAGAGTGACCGAAGAGTGATTGAGGGGCAGATAATGGCTCGGCCATCATGACCATCTTCCCACCCTGTAGGGCTTTTTGACGCATCTGTTCATAAAAGATCTCATTCTCACGAAACATCCGCAACTCCATCTCTGTTTGCACACGGAGGGCCTGCAACAACAACAACAACCACCAATGAATTTCTCTGTTTGACATTCTCATTCAAGCACCAAGTTCATGATGCGAGGCTCTGTTCAAATGGTGTATCTTTGTCCATCATCTCCCAATGTCATATCTCTTGCCTGTAATGTGTCGATGTGTAAGCTCATCATTTAACATTCTACAATCATGTTGAACAGCTGTTTTTACTTTATAGTGATGGATGCACTCATGCTCTGCATGTTGCCACAGCACCAATAAGCATAGTGAGAAGCCTCACTGATGTGCCCTCATTCATTTAGCACATGGAGTTACATTTCAACCACTAGAGGGCATAGTTAGAGTATATCATGGCCAGATTAGAAACCTTGGCTGCCATTATCGTTCCGGGCAAAATTGCATCTGAAGTACTTGAAAGATGCCAAAATAGAAAGCTGCGCTTGCTACGGTTTTACCAACAGGAGGAGAAAGTGGAATTTCCTTTCATAAGTGAGTAGAAGAGTAGAGTACATAACGTCACACGATAAAAGTTAGTCGTACTTTAATACTCGACTATGACCATGTTAAAGTTAACCGTGACGAACAACAACATTGTTTAATCTAAACAACTGACGAGTTGGTAAAGAGCCAGAGATATTAGAAAGTGACATGCATCAGTTCAACATTAAAGTGAACTAGTGCGTGCCCGTAAGTGCAAAAAAAAAAAAAACTCAAACAACTACACAGGCCGTTCCTTCACTCTCGTAAACGACGACTGGATTGGGGGCATTGTGTTTATCTATAAATGTGCATAAGAAATCGAGAAATTATTAGAATGCAGTAAGTCATCACTATCCGGAAGTCCGAACGTTGTAATCCGTAATGGGGAATGCGCTTTAACTTGGGAACCACTTGTCCGATTAATATCAAACCTTGAAAAGGCACATACTCAGGTCCCCAGCAATATACCTAGCAAGTTTCAATTAGATCGGACGAGTGGTTGTCAAGAAACAGCCGACACACACACACACACACACACACACACACACACACACACACACACACACACACACACACACACACACACACACACACACACACACACACACACACACACACACACACACACACACACACACACACACACACACACACACACACACACACACAATTATAGATAGATAAGTCGATTTTGTTCAAAAATCTCTCCATAATTGATGAGACCACTTTGCTCGGATGGTGTAAACATTTCGCTTTTCAATCGACAGTATTATAATATACTAAACAAATCTAATAACATTAGAATATAACACCTGTTTTTTGAAAATCTCAATTTTGCACATGGAGCTTTAAATTCCGATGCGCACGCAAGAGAAATGCACATAAGAAAACATTCCGAACAGCATATTAACAGGATGAGAAACTAATTAATTTGTATAATAATGATGTGAGCGATAATACCGAAAACTGGACGCTGAGCCAGGAAACATCCCACTGATGGAACCACTGATGGGCCGGATTCGTCATACGTGACGAATGGTCAAGTGAAAAAACAGCGACGTGTACCTGAACACTGTTTCATCCAGGTCACCCTTGACCACGGGTGGATATGCTTAACGGCAATGAAATGTAAGTTGTATTCATGTTTATTGGCTCCTATTTTTTTTTTTTTTTTTTTTTTTTTTTTTTTTTGTATACCTTGGTCGAGGCTCGTATGAGAGCTAACACACAACTCACAGCAAGGAGGCATGAGACAAGAGGGGCGGGAGTGGAAGGGACAAAACATTGGGGAACAGACACAGGTGAACTGTGGAAGGGAGAGGGATGGGGATGGGACGGGGAACATGGCGAAGAGAAGATGGACATTACAGGGACTTTCAGGAAGGAAAGCAGGAGAATTGAAGGAAGTGGGCTTGGGTGGATTATCGGGGGTAGAAAAGATCGAGGATTTGGATGGGGGAAGATAAGAGGTGGTGGTGAACAGCTGTTTTGAAAGCCTGAAGGGAAGAATGGGAAAGAATAGAGTGAGGAAGTTTATTCCAAAGGCGGGAAAAAAGAGGAATGAAAGAGTGAAGATGAGCAGTGATTCGTGATTTTGGTAGTTTTACCAGAAGGGGGTTGTTGGCGGACCTTGAGCGCCCTGTGGAAATGTGGTTGGGACAAATCGCAGAGAGAGCAGGGGGGCAAGGCTGGAGAGGAGTCGGTAGAAGACAGAAAGACCACCGACCAACCTGCGGTGATTGAGTGAGAGGCCCAAAGACTCAGCTTCATTGCGGGAGATGCCAATGATCTTAAAAGCCCTGGTTTCGACAGCGTGAAGTCGAGAAAGGTGGGAGGCAGGAGCACCAGCCCAGAGGGGAGAGCAGTACTCCATCAGGCTACGGACAAAAGCTTTGTAAGTGGTCAGGAGCTCAAGAGGGCCGAGGAAGGACTTTGCACGACGGAGGATTCCCAGTCGGCGACTGGCTTTTGAGGCAAGGTTGGAAATGTGACTTTCCCAGGAAAGGTCATGGCAGATCGTGAGACCCAGAAGCTTGAAAGAAAAGACTTCTTCCAGAGGATTGTTGAGAAAGTGGATGGGGGGTTTTGTAAACGGTCCTTTCGAAGAGACATAGTGAGAGTGTGAGATTTGTCTGGATTGAAAGACATGTTCCACGTGTTGGACCAGTTTGTGATTTTATCCAGATCTGCAGTGAGCGAAGAAGCTGCTGCTTGCCGGTCTGAGGGATGACAGATGGTACGGCAGAGGGTTGAGTCATCGGCAAAGAGAAATAGAGGATTTTCCAGAGAGTCCGAGAGATCATTGATGAAAACCAGAAAAAGAACAGGGCCCAGAACGCTACCTTGAGGAACTCCAGCCTGCACAGGAAGAGGGGATGAAAGAACTCCATTTAGGGCCACACGTTGACTGCGACAGGAGAGGAAGTCTGCGAGCCATGAGTGGAGATGGCCTTGAATACCATGGGCAGAGAGTTTGGTGAGTAGGGCAGGGTGCCAGACTGTGTCAAAAGCACGTGATATGTCCAGGGATACGGCTCGGATTTCCTGTCTGGCATTGAGGACCTCCATCCATTGATGGGAGAGCAGTAGCAGCATATCTAGGGTAGAGTGACCTGGTCTGAAACCAAATTGATGATTGGAAATCAAGCCATTGGAGAAGAGGAAGGATTTCATGTCTGAAGCGATGATGGATTCCATAACCTTGCTGATGATTGGGAGAAGGCTGATTGGTCTATAGTTACAGGGATCTGTTTTTGCACCTTTTTATGCAGGGCAGTGATGTTAGCAGATTTCCAAGCAGATGGCAGATGACCTTGGGAAAATGAGAGGGTGAATAGAACAGAGAGAGGGTGAGCAAGAGCAGAAGAGCAGGCTTTGAGGACACGTGGGCTGATGCCGTCTGGACCGGTTGCAGAATCTGACTCGAGGTTTGAAAGCAAGCTCTCCACCTTGTCAGGAGAAAAGGATACAGAGTCCAGGGACAGTTGGGTGCGACTGGGTAAAGTGGGTAGAGATAGTGATGGGTTTGGGACACAAGATTTAGCTGCAAACACCGAGTTTAGACATTCAGCTTTATCACGTGTGGAATCAGCAGTGCGGCCATTTGAGGTAAGGGAGGGGATGGAGGGGGAACATACACCAGAAACAGATTTGATTAAACGCCACCAGGATTTTGAGGAGGGAGAGAGGTTTGAGAGTTCAGACTTGAGATGAGAAAGATGTTGTTTTCTGGCTCTCCTGAGGGTAGATACACACTTGTTCCGAGCTTTGTGGAAAGAACTGAGATTGCCCTCAGTTGGGTTTGCTTTCCATGAGGCAAAGGCATGTTGTTTCAGGACAACTGCCTCGCCACAAGCTTCAGTAAACCAAGGGCGGGAGGAAGGGTAAGACAACTGAACACGAGAGGGGATAAATCTGTGCATGAGGGAGAGCAAGTTTCTTTGAAAGAATTCCCAGGATGAGTTGATGTTTGAGAAAGTAGTGATAGCAGACCAGTCTGTAAGTTTGATGGCTGCTCGGAGACCCTGCCAGTCGGCTTGAGTGAAATGCCAGACTCGACGGCGGTGAGGTGGTTCTCTGATAACAGCCAGAGAGATGTCCACTTTAATAAGGACGTGGTCAGAAGAACCAATTGGAGCGAAGGAAGAGCAGCAGATATTGTCAGGGAAATTTGTCAAAATCAGATCCAGAAGAGATGGAGTACCATTGGTTGAGATCCGGGTCGGGAAGTTGACCGATTGAGTCAGTCCCAATGAGTCACAGAAAGCTTTTGCTGATGTCCCATGGCAGGTGAGAGAGGTACCCACACCTAGCCAACTGGCGTGATGACAATTGAAGTCGCCACATAAGAGGAAGAGAGAGTTTGGATGAGAAGATAGAAGATGGTCCATGTTTTCGGAGAGTGAGGTGTAGATGGAGTCATCACTGTTCGGTGGACGGTACAGTACACATATAAACATGAGGTGGGAGTGGAGGGGAAGCCGAAGCCAGAGGTATTCCTGGGGGTGTGGGGGAGTGAGAGCAGTGCAGGGAGAGTGAGGAATAGAGTCTTTGATGAAGAGAGCAACACCTCCACCAGGACGAGGCTCAGGTCTGTCATACCGTAAGAGGGAGTAACCAGGGAGAGATACTTGGGAGTCAGACACGTCTTGGGAGAGGAAAGTTTCTGTTAGGCAGATAATGTCTGGTTTGTCAGTGGCAACCTGCATGGAAAGATCTGAAAGGTTTGAGCGAAGGCCCCGGATATTTGAGGTCCACACTTTTAATGAAGAGGTAGGGGAGGAGGCTTTTGGTGCAGGAGGTGGAGGGGGCGGGGAGGGTCGGACGAGGGACGAGGGGGAGGTAAGGAGGGTTGCTGAAGGAGTGTGGGGTATTGCAGAATAGCGAGGGGAGGGGGCCGAATGAGGAGGAGAAAAGGCTCTGTGGTGCTGTGAGAGAGGGGGGACAAGAGACAAGGAAGATGGCAGTTGAGGATTTGAGGAGGTGGAGTGAAGAGATGGAGGTGAGAGGGCAGTGGAGGGAGGCAGGTTGGTGGATGAGAGGGGGGCAACTTAGAGAAGGAAGAGTGAGGGGGATGAAAGGTGGGAGAAAGGTGAGGGGGAATTTTTGAAAGAGGTGAGAGGGAGGCTTGGAGGGAGAAGAGTGGGATGGTTGCTTTGAGAGTGAGAGTGAGGGGTGAGGGGGGTGAGTTGGCACTGAAGTTGGAAAAAAAGAATGGTTGATGGAAAGCGAGCATCCATGGCAAACTGTGGTTTTTAAAAGTTTTAGGTCAGATATACGATTTAACACAATTCTTGATGGATGCAATGAAGGCGAATTCAGAGCATGGAGAGAAGAAGCGCTGTAATAGTTGGATTTTTTAGGCAAGGAATGAAGGACAGGTCGAAATGAGAGCAGTCTGTTAAAATAGCAGAAGAGTAGTGCATTGTGAAACAGTAAAGAGTACCACATGTGTGAGAGAGGAAGATGAAGCATTATAAGATCGTTTTTGTTGTTAATATTAATGTATGAGAGAGTTCAACAGATTAGGTCATGGAAGTGTAAAAAAAAAAAAAAAAGAAATCGAGGAAGACGAGGAGGAAGTTAAGAGGAAGAAGTAGAATCGGGAGAAGGTTGTTGTTGTTGTTGTTGGGTTTTTTTTTTTTTTTTTTTTTTTTTGAGATAAGAAAGAGATTAGTTGGGAGAATGGGGGATATTTGGAAAGTGGGGAGGATGAAAATTGAAGGTAATGGGGAGGATAGAAATTGAAGGTAATGGGGAGAAAAAACAAACAAACAAAAAAAAAAAAACGATCGAACACCAAGTGGAACCGGTAGGCCTCAAGCCTAGGACTAGGCCTCAAACACCAGGTGAGAACGTCGACATAAATACTCACAAAATAGCACGATTTTTGAAACAAAACCGAACTAGGAACACACATTAACATGTAGGTGAGAAAATTAAACAGTTAAAACGGGACAAATAACAACCGGAACTTAACTTTGAGAATGTCAGCAGGGAGCCCCGAAGGAGACCTCTTGCCGCTCAAAACCGGAACCGGAAGTCAGAATAGAGTGAGGAAGTTTATTCCAAAGGCGGGAAAAAAGAGGAATGAAAGAGTGAAGATGAGCAGTGATTCGTGATTTTGGTAGTTTTACCAGAAGGGGGTTGTTGGCGGACCATGAGCGCCCTGTGGAAATGTGGTTGGGACAAATCGCAGAGAGAGCAGGGGGGGCAAGGCTGGAGAGGAGTCGGTCTTGCCAAAACGAAAATTTTTATCTTGCCAAAACGAAATTTTGCAAGATATGTTAGTCAGCTTGTATGTTTTTTTTTATTATTTTTTTTGTTTGTCTGTAATCACGTATAAAAAATTCTGCAGAGCACAGTTATCATCGGAAATTTTTGTAACTTCACATATCAGAGGCCTATAGAGGTCCCTTTCCGTGCACAAAATTTTGAAGGTCAAGGTCACTTTGGCGCAAATCAGGGGAGTCGACGAAACCCTTATTTTTTGAGTAATTTTGATCGGATCGTCTTCAAACTTCATGGGAATATAGTTCATGGTCTGGCGCTCAGCGGATTAATTTTTGGTGGCGATTGGCCTTGACCTTCATGGTTAGCGCCTCAGGTCAAACATATTTGACCCCAAGGTCAAATTTTCAAGTTTTAGGAACCATATCGTGTAGTACATCAAATTGAACACCTCGATGAGTGCTTTCTAGATATGTCAAGCTTGAGACATTATGACGTCATTTGGTGACGTTATGAGGCAAAAGCATATTTTTCATGGTTACTCTGTAGAACGATTCTCATCGGAATCTCTCGTAGGCAGATATTCCTCAAGGAGTCGCTCCTGGTGGATAGCAGCTCTGTTCACCTCAGTGTGACCTTAAAGAAGTCACACGTGGTCACCATTTGGCAAGATACGGGTCACCCTGCGGGTGACATTGGTTTATTGTTCCTGTTGCAAGTGCACTTGCAGAGGCACGTGCAATCCAAATGGGCATTCTTACACTTGCAGACGCAGCATTCTTTTGTGCATCTGCACTTTATGAACTCTCTGCAGGCTTGGGACATGGGAGGACGTGTGGTCCACAGTGGAGTCCATGACGTTCCTCCAGTCACGGATATCCAGCCGAAATCAGCAGGCGAGAAGTGAGGCATATCAGGATTGTCACTCGTCACCCATGTACTCGCTTGAAGGATGGACCTCTTGAAGTGCTCTATTAAGGCATCCCGAGTCGGCGGCAGTCTCTCGAGGGATGGTACGAGTTGTTGAAAGAGTACTGCATGTTTCATTCACACTGCCGGAATGTCTTATCACATCATTAAGATGTTATTTTCATCCTGTTATCCATAATCATATTAGAAATTTAAAAGAATGAATATCCCAAAGCCTGGTGTTGGCGTAGTGGTTAGGGTAGCGGCTTGGGATCCAAAAGGTCCTGAGTTCAAGCCCCGTTGGCCGCTTGAATTGATACACACCAGGAGGTTGACTCAGCCTGTCATCCTTCCGAGGTCGGTGAAGTGAGTACCAGTATACTAGGCCCAGTGTATGCCCCGGTTAGAATAGGTGTACCATATCCCTGTGTCGTAAGAGGTGATCAGGGTTGCGTCAGGAAGGGCATCCAGCGTAAAACCTGTGCCAAATCATTATGCGGATCATAACGGATGATCCGCTGTGGCGACCCCTAACGGGGGCAGCCGAAAGAAGAAGAAGAAGAAAAGAAGGAATATCCCTCAAGACTGAGTACAGGTATTATTGCTCAGTATGAGAACTGGCAATAATACAACACTGGTACAGGCCTCAAAACCACCCATGCCTTCATCTATCTATAATTCCAGCAGTGTGTGTGTGTGTGTGTGTGTGTGTGTGTGTGTGTGTGTGTGTGTGTGTGTGTGTGTGTGTGTGTGTGTGTGTGTGTGTGTGTGTGTGTGTGTGTGTGTGTGTGTGTGTGTGTGTGTGTGTGTGTGTGTGTGTGTGTGTGTGTGTGTGTGTGTGTGTGTGTGTGTGTGTCCCTCCCTGCTGTTTCTCCACAACCACTGGTCCGATCTAATTGAAACTTGCCAGATATATTGCTGGGGCCCTGAGGATGTGCCTTTTCAAGGTTTGATATTAATCGGACAAGTGCTTCCCAAGTTATGGCCATTTATTTACCAAACCAATGACAAGACACGTTATTGCGTGGCCGATGGGGGAAGGGAAGCTCAGTCGCGTTCCCCATTACAGGTTACAACGTACGGGCTTCCGGAGAGTGATGACTTCGTGTATTCTAATAATTTCTCGATTTCTTATGCGCATTTATAGATAAACACTATGCCCCAAGTTATGATCGTTTTCATATTAGACGGTGCATACATTTCGGTAACATCAGAGTGCTGGTATGCTCCGAACCAGGAAGTAATTTTTTTTCTCTCTCTCTTCTCTTCTTGTTTTTCCTTGCCATGACATTGCGAAAAGGTAAAATACGTTGGCGCTAATTTAATAATTGGCCATTAAAACCTGAATTGCGAATAATCAATACTGTGATATGCGAACTTCCGGGCCACGCACGTACGGGCACGCGAGAGCGAAGAAACTGCCTGTGTGGTTGTTGTTTCTTGCTCGTGGTTGGAATATTTATGTATTCTTTTTTTTTTTTTTACGGGCACGTACTCGTTCCAATAATAGGGCAGGGTAGTCAGACTGCAAGGTCACATTTTCAATTTGAGGAGGGGGGGAATAACTCTGCTGTGAGGCAACAGATCTGCATGTATCATCATCATACATGAAAATGTTCATAAACACATAAAGCTACCTATATTTTTGGATTCATAAAATACATTGACCTTCTTCAGGTTATATTAAATAAATAATAATAATAGTCAGCCATAGGGCAGGGTAGTCAGATTGCAAGGTCACATTTTTTTTGGGGGGGGAGGGGGCAATAAATAACTCTGCTGTGGGTGAGGCAACAGATCCTGCATGTAATGTAGGGCTATCATTGAAAATCATTTTTCCGGCGAGTGGCTGGCGTCGTAAAAATTGCCATTGTTTTGCACAACTACAACCGAACAACACGCCTCTACTACACCATTCGGATGTATGGACGAGTAAAATCATATTTGGTGTCATAACGCGACCTCCCACTCCCTTTTCTTCCCCGAAAATGGATTTTCTAACGCGAAAGAATGACGAATTCAGAGCACAACTTACTGCCGCCATTGTTGATGTTCCATAGTTCCTCCACGCGGAGCACCGTATAATTAGGGTGGGTCATCAAATTCGCGCGTTCCTCCACACCAATACTCCAGCGTCATGCCCATCGATCTGGGCCAAGTTTAGGCCCGTTTGGTACTGAACAGAGAATCGATCGTCGCGGTCTCCTTTTAAAAAATTAATCTCTGGACTCTAATCTACCTTCTTGCCAATTTGGTGCTTTTGTCCAGTCTGTAAATATTTTGACCCTAACTGACTGGACTATTGTTGTGGTGGCGGGTTCGGTGGCGAAGACGACCGCTGGATGGAGCAGTTGGGCCATCTCCCACCGAACACCGGAATTGGAAGGTCGTCACCCCGGATAACTCCGGAGTCGACAGGTCGCTTAAAGTACCGTGGTCGCCAATATTTCGATGGCGTGAGGTAGGGTCCACTTGTCAAATTCCAATTTACCTAAGTACCCACGCCTTCTAACTACCGGGGAAGCCACACCTTCGGCTAACTTTGTCCGAACCGAGTCGCTGTTACCGACTCTGATCCGGCGTAACCGAGTGGAAGTTACCAAAGCCGTTCCGGGCCAAATGAACAATTTATGGCACAAACGGCCTTACTACTTCTCAAGCCCGCACCATGCTGGGTCAATGGTAGAACCGACAGGCAACGAGCTGGAACATTTAACGGGTTTATTTACAACTACTGGGAAGGGAGACACAGAGCAGAGTGATCACAAATAAAATGCAATGTACAGTGAGTGAAAAGCACTTAACAATTCTACTTAACAGACTGGAGCCAAACACACACACACACACACACACACACACACACACACACACACACACACACACACACACACACACACACACACACACACACACACACACACACACACACACACACACACACACACACACACACGGCCGGTTGGCCTTTATTCAGCCTTTCAGCCCGGGAGGATAGGCGAACTGGAGGGTCAGAATCTGGCCGGGTACCTGTCCGCCTCGTGCGGTTTCTTCGAGACAAGCGAACCAGGATGGGACCAGCCGCATCGAGCGAACCAGCAAGCACAGGACCATGGAACCACCGAAAAGAACCCCCGAACCAGGCACTCCACCAACGAAGTGAGGACCCCCTGAAAAGACCGCAGACGACGACGACGACGACTGCAGACCAGGAGCAATGGCGATCCCTTTTTCCTCCGACAATTCCAACCCAACTCCAGCCCGACTCCAGCGAACTCCGAGGGGAGCCCAGCGATTCTTATCCCTCCCCCGGATGGGGTGGGGTGACCGGTCCCCTGAGGTAATCTTTGCCCTGATTGGACAGGGTTTCGTGGGGGGGGGGGTCCTACCCGCGTCCTTGTGACGCGTTGGCGGGCAAGCCGCAGATGTGGCCGCGTGGCTGTGCCCCGACTCCTTGCTCCTTGACGGGTTTCGTTGGCACGACGTTTGGAGTGGGGTGGGAACGGGGCCCCCTTTTTGCACTATCTCAGCGCGGGGGAAAGGGGGAATTGTTGATGCCCTGGGGGAGGAGTATGGCTGGCTGGCTTGGGTTCCGCGACGAGCGATCCCACACCGCGACCTCGTCGCCGACCGCCGTCCTTCTCGCCTCGGACCCGAGCTCCTTTGCCTCTTCCCGCAACTCTTCTCAGCCGACTCCAGAACCCAACTCGATGACACACCGATCACTTCGCCACCCGACTCGACTCACTTCATTCGCCTTGCGCTCGTCTTCTTATAGGCCGGCAGGAGCAACTAATATGCAAATATCCGGATCAGGATGACCTCGGGGGCGGAGCCACGCTCGCCCATTGGTCGGAGGAAAGGGGGCGTGAATCTCCCCTGATCCTAGAATTTGCATATATCGATTTCACACAGACGCGCCTGGAGGCGGGGCCAAGCCGCCCCGCGCTAGCTAATTGGACGGAGGAAAAGTGGGCGTGTAGCGTTCTTGATCCGATTTTTTTTTTTTCCCTCGGAAAGGCCGCTATTGCGCTCGCGGCTCGGTGCGTTCGGCACCAATCGCCGAACGGGCCCAAGACAGCCTGACGCTCAGTGTTCACTGGTGGTGCGGGAATGGCCGTAGAAGGAGAGAGGTGAAGGTGGTGGAGGGTTTTTGGTGGTGGTTTGATTGTTATGGTGCCGTTTGGGAATGGCGGTGATGCGATGATGTGGGAGCGAGTTGTGAAGGTAAAGGTCGTGGCTGTTGGCGTTGTTGTTGTCTGAGGGTTGGAGCGTGGTTGTAGTTGGTGACGATGGCTGGCGTGGTGGTTGTTGTGTGATGGCGGTTGAGACGTGGTTGGTTCAAAATAAAGATAGAACAGAAAAAATGGCTAACTCAAAGTGTCGCAGCCCGAATGGATCGCATAAATTCCCTCTATACAATGGGTTTGGGCTAACTGCACATGTACTTAGAGATATCTCACCTACGGGCCCTTCATGGTGTAATGCGAATTTCCACAGCCATAACACTACCCCCTCCCCTTTTTACAGACTCGTCCCGAGTCGTCAAATTTTCGTGTGCCATCATGTGTAGTTCTCCCCAAGTACGTTTTACCTACGGATCCCCGAGTGCGACATTCTTGGTATTCATGTCCCCAAAATAAATAACCTGAGGGCTGAGTAACTAACTAAACAAACCCACTCACGCGGACGACTGAAATAAAATTGCTGGCGCTAAGACAGACATGCCGGGGGCGCACTCATATTTACGGTACATCTTAACCTTAACTTACACATTTTACACGAAACCATGGCCCAGGATCAATGGACTCTGCAGGTGGAAAAACAAAAGTCAAAAGAAAACCGGTGCACGGGCCGCCACTGGAGGCCCGTGTTGTAGCTGCCAACAGGACAGTCTGTACAACTTACGACGACGATCCTGGCGCACATGGCAATGAACATTGGGGTGGGGGGGGGGGAATCGAAAGACAACGGGGGTTGTCCCTCTACCCGGCTTTTGTCCCTCTGTCGCCGTTGTCGTCGCCGTCTCCTTTCGACACACATGCTCAAACTCCCGCGTGTCACGAGACTCCCACACCACGACATTCCACTCACCCCGGGAGACGCGGCTGCATGCTCACGCATGCCCACCGTCATCTCCCTCACATACCGTCATCTCCCTCACATACCGCTCTCTTACACACACTGTCTCTCTCACACGGACCCTTTCACTCACACACGCGGTGACACTCGCACGCGGTGCCTCATCCACACATGGCGTGCTGGCAAGCACGCACCTCGGCACACTTGCCACCACACCACTCGCACACGGGGCCGCACTCCCACTCGGCTGTTCGCACACGCATGCCGTTTCCTGCACGCACGTGGTCTCTTCCACCTGCGGTGCCCCATTCACACACGGCATGCTGGGAAGCACGCTCTCCGGCACACTCGCGACCACACCACTCACACACGGGGTCGCACTCACACCATGTACCACACACACCGGGGCAACCACACTGGGGATTCGTGTCCCCACAAGGGGTTCCGGGGCCTCTATACCCCCCAAGCTCTCCGTGCACCCGTTCGCAGCACTCCTCCCCTCGACCTCGCAAAGCACGACCGAACCCACCTGGTCGTGATCAGCTTCAAGGGGGCAAACTCCCTCCCCTCGTTCCTGGAGGAGGCTATCCAGTTGCTCACACCGGGTCCCCAAACAGTCCGCCAGCTCCCCATCATGGTCCTCCACTACCTCCGTGTGTGTGTGTCTCTAACCCCGTCCAATTCACCCTCCATCTCCCGTGTCTCTGCCAATTCGCTCACCTCTTCACCCTTTACCTCCCTTGTCTCCACTATTTTTATTTCCTTTACTTTGTCGTCACCTCGTGTCTCCGTCACCCCGATTAGTTTTTCCCTCTCGGTCACCGTCACTGTTGCTCTCTCAGTCACTTTTACAAGTCTCGTCCAACACGTCCCGCGAATTTTTTTTTTTGTTCCCGCCTTCACCGCGGGCTTGACAACCGTTGCACTCCCTCCCAGCTCGTTTGCTCCCACACGTGGCGTCGCCATTTTGAGCTCCACTTGCCCGTGTTTCGCTCCTCGCCATTGCCATTATGCCTGCCTACAGGCCACGGTCTATTCGTGGCCTCACCCCGCAGTGTTTGTGTATTTGCTTCCATGTCATCCATTTTACTGTTTATTCCCGCCAGCATGGCGAATAGCTGGGCCATGTCGGGTGCGCTTGGCCGGGCCGATTCGGCCAGGATCGGGGGGTTTTGGCGGAGGGGGGGGGAGGTGTCATACACCGTGGCCTCTGCCGCTGCCGCGCCCATTTCGGGTTCTGGGTTCGATTGGGGAAGTTCATCCTGCACAACAATGTCCTGCACGGGGATTCCATCCTGGACCATGGATTCTCCCAATTCTACATCCATTTCTACTACCCCCGGCTTCCGCTCGCCTTGAGACTCCATCCTATTTCTCGTAAAGGGTTAATTTAAATCGCTCTTAATTTGGAGGGAATTGGGGGTCGCTCCTCTCACCCCTGAACCGATTCCCGTGAATTTAGCTTGAGACGGGAGAGTTCGTTTCCCACTCCCGGACACCAGTGTTGCGAGGAGGGGGATGGGTTCGTGTCCCACGACCTGACACCAGTGTTGCGAGGAGGGGGATGGGTTCGTATCCCACTCCTGACACCAGTGTTGCGAATTCGCGCCCGCCGGTGTGCGAACGGCCACGTCACTCGAATCGCGACCGCGTCGCTCACCGGACGGACAATTCAGTCGTGACTCTCCGGGAACTATCGCCCGGAGCCAGTCACGGGTGGGCCTTTCGACCTCACCACAATCGTGCCAATCGGCCACCCATGTAGGATAGGGTTGTTTACCAAACTCGACCTAAGTACCCACGCGGATGGTAAACCGGGCGATCGTACCTCGCCGCAGGTCGACTCCGGACACGAGCCGCTTGGGCGGCCCCTTCCGTACTATCGGGATAACCGAGCGGTGTTATCGTCGACCACGACGGTTCAGATTATTTACTGGGCGTTTTGCACCCACTACGAACCCTTTACGTGAAGCAGGATGGAGGGTCAATAAAGAAAAGACGAAGCGAAACGGGAAAACAGTACACACAATGCACATTTATTTCCCGGCACACGGAAAGCACATATACACAGCCAAACAGTCAAAATGCACATATAGCAACCAAAACAAAAGCAACAACGACGCAGAGTTACTACCGACTATGAGCACACACGGTACCACTTATACAGTTCTACTTTACAGACAGCGCCAACACACATTTACTCAAAAGCAAAGGAAAGAAGCCACCCTCATAGACAAGGGGGAGTACAGGCCTGTAGGCCAATTGTGCGCGTGACCTGGAGGAGCGGCCAGGTCCGCGAGACCGGGGGGGTCCTACCCGCATCCTCGAGACGCGTTGGCGGGCGAGCCGCAGATGTGGCCGCGTGGCTGTGCCCCGACTCCATGCTCCTTGGCGGGTTTCGTTGGCACGACGTTTGGAGTGGGGTGGGAACAGGGCCCCCTTTTTGCACTATCTCAGCATGGGGAAAAGGGGGAATTGTTGATGCCCTGGGTGAGGAGAATGGCTGGCTGGCTTGGGTCCTGCGACGAGCGATCCCACACCGCGACCTCGTCGCCGACCACCGTCCTTCTCGCCTCGGACCCGAGCTCCTTTGTCTCTTCCCGCAACTCTTCTCAGCCGACTCCAGAACCCAACTCGATGACACACCGATCACTTCGCCACTCGACTCACTTCATTAGCCTTGCGCTCGCCTTCTTATAGGCCAGCAGGAGCAGCTAATATGCAAATATCCGGATCAGGATGACCTCGGGGGCGGAGCCACGCTCGCCCATTGGTCGGAGGAAAGGGGACGTTAATCTCCCCTGATCCTAGAATTTGCATATATCGATTTCACACAGACGCGCCTGGAGGCGGGGGCCAAGCCGCCCCGCGCTTGCTAATTGGATGGAGGAAAATTGTGTAGCGTTCTTGATCCGATTTTTTTTTCCCTCGGAAAGGCCGCTATTTGCGCTCTCGGCTCGGTGCGTTCGGCACCAATCGCCGAACGGGCCCGAGACAGCCCGACGCTCAGTGTTCACAGGTGGTGCGGGAATGGCCGTAGAAGGAGAGGTGAAGGTGGTGGAGGGTTTTTGGTGGTGGTTTGATGGTTATGGTGCCGTTTGGGAATGGTGGTGATGCGATGATGTGGGAGCGAGTTGTGAAGGTAAAGGTCATGGATGTTGGCGTTGTTGTTGTCTGAGGGTTGGAGCGTGGTTGTAGTTGGTGACGATGGCTGGCATGGTGGTTGTTGTGTGATGGCGGTTGAGACGTAGTTGGTTCAAAATAAAGATAGAACAGAAAAAAATGGCCAACTCAAAGTGTCGCAGCCTGAATGGATCACATAAATTCCCTCTATGCAATGGGTTTGGGCTAACTGCACATGTACTTAGAGATATCTCACCTTCAGGCCCTTCATGGTGTAATGCAAATTTCCACAGCCATAACAATATATTCATAACTAGCAGAGTTACCCAGCGTTTCTCAGGGGTGTGGGGGAGGGGATGGACTGAGAAGTGGGGGAGGGGGTGGACTGAGAAGTGGGGGGCAGGAGAGCCAGTGGAGTGGAGGGGGCAGGGCAAAAACTGAGAAGGGAGCAGGAGAGCCACTGCAGAAGGCAAGGGGCAAGAGAGTCGGTGGGGCGGGGGACCAGAGAGCTACTGGGTGTGGGGGGGCTGGATGAGAAGGTTCCAGCTGGGGGGCTGGATGAGAAGGTTCCAGGTGGGGGGGGGCAGGAGAACCGATGTCGTGAGGACATAGGGGGAAATGGAGAAGGGGGCAGGAGAGCCGACGGGGCTGATTAATAATGTGGTAATGGGGTGGAGTTAATAATGTAGATCTCATGGATAAGAGCAAAGCCTTTCCACAGAGTTTTCATGTAAAAAGGCAAAGGCACATCCAGGTTCTTCGAGCTCGGTTGGTCGGAATGGTGATGGACAAGCTTTCTAATGTGGCCATCTGATTTGTATGTGCTGAATGGGGAGTGCGCAGTGTAGTTGGTGGATGTAAGTCTATGATTTAACAAAGACTTCATGCCATTTGCATTACCTGTAGGTCCTTGGTGATTGGATGCAAAGGTCCATGAGTAACCAAGAGCACAGACATTGCTTGGCAGAGCAACCCGTGAGCTTCTTCTATGCACCCTGCTTGCCAATGAGTCACACCTGCCCTGAGCATGGCGAGCCCCAAAGTGGCGTGGAATGGAGGGTAGATCTTCCTGGAAGAAGAATGGAGTTTAGGAACGATGGCGAGTTAGAAGAGATACCCTCCCCGAAACATGCATTTCTGTTGCCTGGCACAAGTGGTTATTTGGCACAACATAATAAAATGAGGAACACTTACAAATATCTGGTTAATCGAGCTGTATGTTAACTATTTAAAGTTAATCAATAATTCATATGTGGGATTTGCATGATACTTGGCTTTTGGCTCCACTCACTCTCCATAAGAAAGGTGGTGTAAAAGCGGGGTGGTGGTGGTGATCTGAGTATGAGTGGTCATTGGAATGAGATAGACACATCATGTGGCTGGAGGGCACAGTGAACACGATGGGGACCTCCCAGGTTTCTTCAGTGCTCACAGTCTGCCAGTAACCTACTTCTGGTGAAACTCCCAAAACTCCAAGTTCACTGATTATGTCCACTCTGTTGTTCCTCTTTTCTTCCAATTATGGAAACAACTTCTTCAGTCTGTTCAACCTCTTCCTGTTCTAGCTGTGTTTGAGCTGATGTCTTACTTCATCCCCTGTGTGCAAGAGAACCGCCTGAGAAGGCAGGGGGCAAGAGAGCTGGTGAGGCCGAAGTCACATTTGCTCTACGGCGAGGATACGGCGGCCGTACGCCCTCTGAATTGACAGAAACGTGCGGCGGCCGCAGAGTTTCTGCGGTGGCCTCAGGGTGGCCCTATGCCGTTTGCCTATCTTTTACAGGCCGTAGGGGTCGCCGTGGAATTATAACGCGGAGTTATAACTTTTTTCATTTCTACGTTCGCGGTAGCAATTCGACAAGCCGAAAAAAAAAAAAAAAAAAAAAAAAAAAAAACTGGTAAAAATAAATAAAAAATTAACCCACCCGTTAAGACCCCACGGCCGCCGTGGCAAGTGTGATTAGGCCTTCAGCATGGGACCAGAGAGATACTAGCCTGGGGGGGGGGTGGGAATTAGTAACCTCCCAACATGCTCAAGACTAACCAAGGAAGTTGATCAAAATATGAAATTCTCACAAGGGACACGCTGGGCCAGAGCAGGGGCATGTTGAAAGGCAATTCCAAAGCAGATGAAAATGCACTTGGTAGAGCACATATCTTCACCAGGCTGAACAGTTTGCGTTTTGTATCCCACTGATGGGCCGGATCTGGATTCGGACCTGAACCAAAATTTCAATGGCTTGTTCTTGTCACCTATCCAACTCATCCACCAAGTTTTGCCATCCACCATCTACAACTTTGTAAAATATTGTGTTCTCGATCGTATTTGGCCCCATCACTCAATGGTGAAAAATCACTTCAAAGATTTTAAAAATCTCGTATCTGCACCACAATCGAATCAGTTGTTCCTCGTCGCACAACCAACCCACGCACCAAATTTCATCTGAATCCGTTCATAACTTCTTTGAGATATTGTGCTCACAGATAAACAGAGCTGTGAGACAAACCGGGATGAAATCATAACCTTCCATCCATCTTTGGTGGCCGAGGTGAAAAGTGGAGATAAAAGAAAGTAACTAGAGGTTGAGATAGGGGAACAGCCTTGGGTATTTTGCTTAATGTCTCCCAACTAATTAGTCTTGTCCCACCTGAAGGTGTTCAAAGACTTTTGCAATGTATGTGTAAAACTGCTATTCACTGTGGGAGGGGTGACAGAGACGGAGACAGCGAGAGAGTGACAGAGGTGCGAGAGGAGAGTGCTGCATTTTATTCAGATGGGGGAGTGAGAGTAGGGGACAGGGGGGAGAGGAAAAAAAAGGTGAGGGGGGAGAGGAAAAAAAAAGGTGAGGGGTGGAGGTGGTGTTCGTAAAGCGAGTGATATGTTATGATTAATGACCGAATACAAAAAAAAAAAATCTCATGTCAGAATAGCTGTACGCACAATGACACAACAGAGTTTGTTATGTTAACCACAGGCACATCTGCAAAAACTGATATCCCAGTTCCAGAAAATTTGTGGGAATATTAACCAAAAGTATGGACTGAAAACATGGAAGTACCGCTCACGTATGACCAAATGATCCCATCGAGCGTGAACATCAAAAACAAAGCGTTGCAACCAGATATCATACTTAGGTACAAAAAAGAGAGAAGAAGGCATTGCTAATTGAGGTAAGGTGTTAATGTCAGTGATTTTGGACTAAACAATGCAGAAATCAAGAAAATGACCAAATACCAAGACCTCAAAGAATGAAGTGAAAAGATCCTCGTTAGTTTTACTTACAGCTCTCTCAACCAACTTTCCCCTTCTCCTATTTTCTCCTTCTTACTCTGCCACAAGCCTCTTCCTCCCAATGCTTACATACATTAAAGATCATCATCATCATCATCATGGTGCTGCCAAAGCTGTTACTTGGCTACAATCCTGGTCGGGTCACCACTCCGGCTCAGGAAGTCGGGGCAGGAATTTATAACTTGGCCATGGTGCCAATGAAAGCTCGCCCACTCTGCGCGAACCTCACCGTCGGATCTTTAATGTCTATCTGAGGGACAGCACACATTGAATCGACATGCCTGTGAAACACCAGGATGACAGTTTATATGATGGATCGAGATTCAAACCCAGGCTTGACAGCTTGGAGGTAAATGTGTGTACCTCTAGCCCATCCTGCTTGCCTACATTAAAGACTTAATTGATATGATAGAATATGTCGAACAGTTCATCAAACTGCTGGGGGATACTAGATGCATAAATACGTGTGGCTGGAGTACCGGTAGCCAGTGACAGTGAGGAGAGCAAATTGCGTTGCCTCCTTAGGAGATTGCAAGTAGGCCAGACTGTCAGCGAGGAGTGTGGCCGATCGCAGAAGCAAAACATGGCTGTCAGCTAGCATGGGCCGCTGCAGCTGCCAACATTCTGTGGCAAGCTTTACCACCTGCAATGGACAATCATCACAGAAATGTTCACAATGAAGGTTCAAATCTTACCAAAAGATTAAAAAGTACCCTGAAGATAAAAACAATGGTTTTTCATTGGATTCTCAACAAATGACATCAGATCTCATTAGGAATGCACTTATTTTTTTTTCATTGTTTATCAGGAAATATTATTGACGAATGCCAAATGTATTCAAAAAGGAAATATGAATAACCGACTTGAAATGAAACGTGATCGACTCAACAAAATTGTAATCGGAGGGAAACGACTAAACCCCGCGATAAAGATCGAATGCAGTTGCCTCGAAAAGCTCGCTGGCAATGCAATGCAATCGATCCAAGAAGCATTCCACCGTCTTGCCGCTTGCATCACGTGACCACCATGAGAAATAGAACAAAGCAGGGTCCCAGCATGCACTTCCAAGTTTGACTGTAAAGCGAGGTCAAAATTATCCAATCGGCAACAAGATAATGGAAGCACATCTAAAGGCCCGGTCACATCTTGACGTTTTAGCCAGCGATGGCAACGTATTAAAATGTATGTAAAACGCTGGCTTACGTTGAACTTTTGATGTTTTTTTTTAAAGATTCGGACGTATTCATAGCGACTTGGTCTTATGTATAACGCATTGGTAACGGACACAGAACGTTTCGTTGTGTTATAGATAACTTATACCAACGAATGCTGAACCTGTTGTCGGCCTACACAACCGATGCCCAACGATAGTCTAACTTAGGCATAGCGCGTTGCACGCATCGCCGACGATGTCGTGACGTAGCCTATTAAAAGGCTGACGAACAACGATTCGAATCATAACTGCCGTAGAAATGCAAGTGACAACATCGCGGTCACACCTTGGCGATCTTGCCAGCGTATGCCGACCTAAGAAAAATGTGTCTAAAACGTTGGGGCACGTCAAATACGGTATGAGTAAGTTTGGTATACGTGAGTAGAACGCTAAAGTACGCTATCATACGTCGTAGTAAGTAGAGTACATCAAGAAATTTTAAACGTGTTCAAAATTTTACGACGTACTCGGCGTATGACACACGTTCCATGTGCGATGGGGATAAGTTTTACACACGATATGTGGACGCTTACACACGTCCACAAAGGCTACTTATAAGCTACTCATAAGTCGAAACACGTCGCGGTAATGTCCTTTTTACGCGAAACTTATTTCTAACTGATGTTTGACGTGCTTTGAACCAATTCTTTACGTAGTCCCAACACACATCGACGTATGTAGACGTATTCCAATGACGTCTTCCGGTCGACAAAAAAAAATAAATGAACGTGTTTCTAGGTTACAACTGCCATATAAAGACGTGTTCCCAGCGGTTTTGGGAATTGGTATATAAAAATGCTGCTCATAAAAGGGGAACCCAACAGTGTTTTCGAGTCCTTTTTGAGTCGATGTCCATGTCAGCAGTAACAGTATCAGTATCAGTATTACTATTAGTATTAGTATTAGTAGTAGTTTGTTCATGTTGGCAGTAGTAGGTGAGTGTGAGGGGGAGGGTGTGGGTTATGATGGATCGTCCTTGCGTTCGCGTGTCCACGGGTAGGTTCATAGGCTGCCACTCAACGATTTAAATGGCTGCATCTCCACTATTGAAAGTAGACGCTTGCGCTCAGCAATTGGATTTTTTTTACACTCAACGACTTTTAAACGGTACCACTCAGCTATTTTCATTGTTTACAATGAACGATTTAAATTGCTGTCACTTGCCTTTGTTTTTTGACGCTGGGGTTTGGAAATTTGAAGCGTTTCTTCTGAACGTGTTAAAACGCTCAAACTCGACTATTCTAAATAGACGCTGCCGATGGACAATTGGAATCATAGCCAAGCTAGACATCGAAGTGTGAACATCCTCGTCATGCCGAAGAAAAGTTTGAAGAATGCTGCAAATAAGTGTCCTGGCCGTGGCCGTGGACGCTGACGCAAGGACGACCGACGTCTTTCAGCCTATGAGTAACTTAAAAGTAACGTCTGTCGATGTGTGGCAACGATCGCGTAACGTGCCAACAACACGTTAATCATAGGTTAGAAATAAGTTTCGGGTACGCGAAACATTACCTCGGCGTGTCTCAACTTATGATTAACTTACAAGTAGCATGTGTTGACGTCTGTCAACGATCGCAGACCGTGCATACAACTTGTGGCCAGCGTACGGAACGTGTGAGTCATACGCCGGCATACGTCGTGAAATTTCAAGCATGAAAAAATTTGAGGACAACCAAAAAGTACAACGTTTAAAGCCAACGTACAACGACGTATGGCAGTGTTTTTCAGCGTGCTCTCAATGTTATCAAAACCTACCCATAACGTATTC
>NC_140978.1:36896000-36923500 GCF_056783735.1 Eptatretus burgeri | reverse complement strand
AGGGGGTCAAAGCAGTTACGGGGGGGATAAAAGGACGGTGTTCGTCAGCCAAAGGAGTAGTAAAGGTCGGAACGAGGCGAAGGAGTCGGAACAGAGAGTCAAGACTTCGCGGGCGGTGGAGCTGCTCGTCGAGTGCGTTGAAGTCGGAACGGAGGGGACGAGCTGTGGAGAGGCGGCGAGGGCGGACGAGGGGGTGCTCGCGTCGTGCAGGGAGCTGCACCCCTGGGAGGCCGGCAGCGCGACCTGGCCGAGGTGGAGACGCTCGTCGCGCACATAATAAAGATCCTCTATACCCCGAGCATCAGCAACCCCTCCTGTTTCCCCCCGCGCTGAGATAGTGCGACCAAGGGGGCCCCGTTCCCACCCCTGCCAGGCACTGTCCACGAGGCCCGCGGGTTGCGGGGCCATCGCCGCTCCGCGTCTCATCACCAGACGGGTAGGCCCGACCAGGTCTCGGCCCCAGGCCTACCTCATTCTTGAGGGTATTTCTTTTCCTTGGTTTTGGGTATGTGTTGTCGGCGCCGTCTGTGAAGTAGAATTGTATAAGTGTTGCCGTGTGCTCGGTAGTCGGTATTAGCTCTGCACTGTGTTTTCACTTTTATGTTTGCTTTTTGTGTAAATGGAATTGTGTTTTCTTTTTTTGTGTGCATTTGGTGGAATTGTATTTGTGTGCTTCCCGTGTGCCGAGAATAAACGTGCTTTATTGTTGAACTGTTCTCCCGCTTCGCTTTGTCTTTCCCCCCATTGAACCCCCATCTTGCTTCACGTAAAGGGTTGGTAGTGGGCTGAATACGCCCGATAATTAATCGAACCGTCGAGGTCGACGATAACACCGCTCGGTTATTCTGATAGTACGGAACGGGTCGCTTAAGTGGCCCGTGTCCGAAGTCGACCTGCGGCGAGGTGCGATCGCCCGGTCTACCCTCCGCGTGGGTACTTAGGTAGTTCGAATTTGGCGAGCAACCCTATCCCACCCGGCTGCTGATTGGCTCGATCGCGGTGTGACCGAAAGGTCCACCCGTGACTGGTTCCCGGCGTTAGTCCGAGAGGGTCACGACTGGATTGTCCGTCCGGTGGGCGACGTGCCGCGATTCGAGTTACGTGGCCGTTCGCACGCCGGCGGGCGCGAAGACCGCAACACTGGTGTCAGGTCGTGCGATACAAATTCATCGCCCTCCTCGCGGCACTGGTATCGGAGAACAGGAGAACGGGCTCTCCTGTCTCCGGCTAAATTTACGGGAATCGGTCCAGGGGTGAGAGAAGCGACCCCCGATTCCCTCCAAATTACGAGCGAGCAAATTAACCCTTCACGAGAAGCAAGATGGCGTCTCAAGGCGAGCGGGAGCCGGGGGTATTAGAAATGTATATGTGTAATAATGTAGAGTCCATGGTCCAGGATGGAATCCCCGAGCAGGAAATGTTGATTGTGCAGGAACACGGACTCGCCCAACTGAACCCAGGGCCCGAGGTGGGTGCGGCAGCGGCCGCGGTGTATGACACCTCCCCCCCCCTCTCCACCAAGACCCTTCCCCAACCCTTGCCGAAACGGCTCAGCTGAGTGCATCCAACATGGCCCAGCTATGCGCCATGCTGGCGGCAATGAACGAAAAGATGGATGCGAATACACAAAAAATGGATGCAAACACAAATGAAATGAAAAACGAAATGAACAAGCAAATAAACGGAATGGAAGCAAACATGAAGGAAGAAATGAAAGAGCTACGGGGTGAGACGCAGAACATGGGCCGATGCCTGCAGGCGGGCATGAAGGCCGTGAGCAGGGAACTTAAAATGGCGACTCCACGTGTCGGAACAAACGAGCTGGAAGGGGGTGCAACGGCTGACAGGCCCGCGGTGGAGGCGGGTGAAAAAATAATTCGTGGAACGTGTTGGGCGAGGGTCGTGACGATGACCGAAAGGGAAAAATTAAATGGGGAGACCAAAACGTGTGAGACGAGACACGAGGTGACGACAACAGAAATAATAGTGGAGACAAGGGAGGTAAAGGGTGAAGAGTTGGCAGTGACGGTAGCCGGGAAGGGAACGACAGAGGAGAGACTGCACGGTGAGGACGGGGTAAGTGACGCACACACACACACGGAGGTAGTGGAGGATAATGGGGGTGAGCTCGCGGAGCGTGTTGGGACCCGGTGCGAGCAGCTGGATGACCTCCTCCAGGAACAAGGGGAGGGAGTATGCCCCCTTGAGGCGAGTCACGACCAGGTGAGTTCGGTCGTGTTTTGCGAGGTTGAGGGGACGAGTGCTGTGGACGGGTGCACGGAGAGCTTGGGGGGTGTAGAGGCCCCGGAGACCCTTGTGGGGACACGAATCCCCAGTGTGGTTGTCCCTGTGTGTGTGGTGCAAGGCGTGAGTGCGTCCCCGTGTGTGGAAGCGACCCCGTGTGTGAGTGGTGTGGTGGCGATGGTGCTGGAGTGCGTGCTTCCCAGCACGCCGTGTTTGGATGAGGCACCGTGTGTGGATGAGGAACCGTGTGTGGAAGAGGCCGTGTGTGTGAGTGAAACGGCCAGTATGAGTGAGGTACCGCGGGTGAGTGCCCCCGCGTGTATGAGTGAGGCACGGTGTGTGGATGAGGCACAGCGGTTGAGTGCCCTCGCGTACGTGGGTGAGGCACCGCGGGTGAGTGCCCCCGCGCGAGTGAATGGAGCACCACGTGTGAGTAGTATGGTTTGTGTGAGTAGTGAGGCACGCGTGAGTGAACGGCCGTGTGCAAGGTCGTTGTGTGCCAGGGAGACCGTGTGTGTGAGAGAGCGGTATGAGAGGGAGATGTCGGTTGGCATGCGGGAGCACGCAGCCGCGTCTCCCCGTGTGAATGTGATGGTGTGGACTGTGTGCGTCGTGACACGCAGGTATGCGTGTGTGGAATGGCGACGGAGACGGCGACAGAGGAGAGAAAGCCGAGTAGCGGCTGTAGCTATTTCGTGGACCGTGCCGGGTTCACCCAGCAGTGAGCACGCGGTTCGTGCTGTGCAACGCACGAGACCGCCACGTGCTCGCTTGCGAGAGTGAAGTCCCGGTCCGGAAACGCACGCGGTGGATTTGCCGATCCCGCGGACGGACAAAGTTTAGGCAGGACTACGGATTTGGACCGGACGGGTTCTCCACGCGATCGTGTGTGTTAAGCTCCAACGGGCAAAGCACATGTGTTCGCGTGGGGAACCCCTCGAGAAGTGGGGCTTGTGTTTTTTCTTTGCGCACGGTGACGTCATGGCTGCACGTGTGGTTGGAATCCGGCAGGAGGGGTATCTCTGCCGGATGGTCCCGTCCAAGGAGGGACGAGGAACACGTGCAGCTGCATGACGTCACGGGCAGGTGCAAAGTGCGCGAGCTCTGAGTTGCCGCGCAGGTGCTGCGCATGAAAAAAAAAAAAAGCAAGCCTCACTTTCGGGTGTACAGGATTCCTGGGCAAGGGGTGAAAGACCCCCTTACCTGGGCACAGGATGGAAAACTAGTTAGGGGGAAGGGTTAGCTTAGTTAGACCGACTTCATGGGGCAGGGGTAAGTCCTCATGGAGTCCGTGGAATGATTTAGGTAGAGGGATTTAGTGAGCTTTAGGTTGGGAAATAAAATGAATTTTTTGAGTTAGGAGACAGAGACAGACTGGTGAGTGTGTAGAGGGGACGTAGTTTAGCTACGTAGTGTTAAAAGGAACGTGCTGTAGTTTAAGGGACGACGTGGGAGCACGAGTTAGTTAGGGGATGTAGTTAGGAGGATGGCAGAGTTCAGTGGTGTGTGTGTTGAAGAGTTGTTGGTGAGTGAATTGGAAGCGTGTACATGTTGAGTGAGGTGGAAGCATGTGCTTGGTGAGTGAGTGAGGCCAGCGGGTCTGTGTGTATGGAGCGAATGGGGAATGCATGGTGTGATGAGTGATTGGGGGGAGGAGTGACTCCCGCCCAAGGGACCCCGGGGTCAGAGTAAAGTGAGTTAGCTGGGTTAGTCAAATTGAAAAATGGAGGTCGTTTTGTTGTTGGTGGGAAAGTAGGCTCGAGACCCATTTGGAGGGGTGCAGGAGCCCTGTTGACGGGCTTGGGAGCGTGGCTGCGAAAGGTGAGTATCGCTGAGTGGGTACCCCGGGCACCAGGCTAGTCGGCCGCGGTAGGCCAAGGGCCCATGGGGGCCCGGATAGAGTAGTGGACATCGGGGCGCCTGCTTGGTGCGGGGGCCCGGGCGCCATTAGCCGCGTGGGCAGTGCAGTGGGCACGGGTGACCCTCGGAAAGGGGCCCGGGAGGCCGGCCTGCCACGTGTGCGTTTCAGGGGAGGTGCCATGGGGGGCACTCCCCGGTGTTAGGGAGCTGGTAGGCTCGGAGGCAGTGTAGTGCCCGGGGGTGCCATAGCGGGAGATTCGGCAGAGGGTCGTGCCTGCCAAAGGGAGCCACGTGTCCCAGCCAGGAGACCGTGTGAGGGCACGGAGAGAAAATTGGGGGGCGAGGCCCGAAATTGTAAGGACACCAACACAGGCGACGGGAATCTGGGTTTATAGAACCAATAGTTTAAGCGAGAGGCGCTTGTTGAAAGCCCCGGGGTAGTTTAACAGTTAAATGGATAGGGTAGATTAGGAGATGTACCCCTCCGCACCATCCATCCCCTCGCTGTCGTTGTGGGCCGCTGGACCCACTTGGTGTTAAGATTGCCGAACTCTGGGGAGGCCATTCTGAGGCTTCGTTGGGCCTCAGCACAGGACGCTAGCTCTCCCTTGTTCCCCTCCGGGAAGGGAACGTAGGGGTTGGGAGTAGGCTAGGTGACAGAATAGGTTAGCCGAACAAAGACGATAAAGGGGGTTAGGGGACGATTTATAGTGGGGGAGTAAAAATAAAAACAACAAAAAAATAAGTGGGGGCTAAATTGGTTTTTCACAAATTAAGGGAGTGGGTATGTACAGTGACAGGCAAAGGCGATAGGTTGGGAGGGAGACAGGTAGGTAGGTCCGAGCCCGCCCTCCAAGTGGCCAGCACCACCGCACTCCCTCCACCAACCTCCACTGAACGGCAAGAGCTGGCCAACTTCATCGGCTGGCCGTGTTTTGCTTCAAGGCGGAGGCCGACCAACTTCATCGGCAGCTGTGTGCTGCAAGGCCTGTGCCGGCCAGTTCATCTGCTGGCTGTTTTTCTTCGAGGCCTGTGCCGGCCTGGTTCTGCGGGCTGAGTTTGCCTGCAGCGGCCTTCTTCTGCGGGCTGTGTTTGCCTGCTACCTTTGCCATGCCATGCCCACTGCCCACGTTCACCAGCCCCGTTCAATTTTTGCTTTGCCCCCCCCTGTTCATTTCCATGTGCGCCAGGATCAAGGCAACAGTTTGCAAGCTGCAAGAACTGCCCTGTTGGCAGCTACAACACGGGCCTGCAGTGGCGGCCCGTGCACCGTGTTTGTGTCCATGCATCCATTCGTTGTGTTCATTGCGTGTGCCACTTGAGCTGGCACGGAGACTGCGTTGTGCAGCCCAAGCACCGTTGTGGTTCACTGAGTTCAGTTCAAAAGGGAAGGCCTTGGACTGCGTGTGAGCAGCCAGCCACGTTCCCTGTCACCTGCATTGTTTGAGCCAGAGACTGCATGCGGGCAGCCTGGCTCCCTGCTAACTGCTTTTCTTTTGCAGAGTTCAGTGATCCTGGGCCATGGTTTAGTGTAAGATTTGTAAGTTAAGGTAAGATGTACTGTACATATGAGTGCGCCCCCGGCATGTTTGTCTTAGCGCCGGCAATTTTATTTAAGTCGTCCGTATGAGTGAGTTTGTTTAGATAGTTACGCAGCCCTCAGGTTATTTATTTTGGGGACACGAATACCATGAATGTCGCACTCAGGGATCCGTAGGTAAAATGTACTAGGGGAAAACTACACATGATGGCACACGAAAATTTGATGACTCGGGACGAGTCTGTAAAAAAGGAAGGGGGTAGTGTTGTGGTTACCAGATTCGCAAACCACCATTCAGGTCCCTTAGGTGAGGTATCTCGGTAAGTGCATGTGTAGTTAGGCCCAAACCCGTTGTCTAGTGGGAATACATGTCATTTATACGTGCTGCGACTCTTCAGGATAGCCGTTTTTCTTTTACTATCTTTATTTTGGACCAATCGCCACCATCACAACCACAACATCAACCACCAACCACAACGCCGCTTCACCACAACCGCCATGACCTTTACCGTCACAACTCGCCACCATCGCATCACCGTCATCTCGCGCCACTCATGGGCACCGATGCTGGACTCGTGTAGGGCGCACGTTGAACAGCGTGTACAAAATCACGGATTTTGTGCTTCAAAAACGGATCCAAAACGACACACGCCCACTTTTTGCCGTCCAATCGGTGAGCGAGGGGGGAGTGGGCCCCGCCCCCAGGGCGATCGATATATGCAAATTTGTGGATCAAAAAGCCTTCACGCCCACTTTTTCTCGGGCCAATGGGGAGCGAGTTGAAAGGTCAAAGGGAGGGGGTCAAAGGCGAAGTTACGGGGGGGGATAAAAGGACGGTGTTCGTCAGCCAAAGGAGTAGTAAAGGTCGGAACGAGGCGAAGGAGTCGGAACAGAGAGTCAAGACTTCGCGGGCGGTGGAGCTGCTCGTCGTGTGCGTTGAAGTCGGAACGGAGGGGACGAGCTGTGGAGAGGCGGCGAGGGCGGACGAGGGGGTGCTCGCGTCGTGCAGGGAGCTGCACCCCTGGGAGGCCGGCAGCGCGACCTGGCCGAGGTGGAGACGCTCGTCGCGCACATAATAAAGATCCTCTATACCCCGAGCATCAGCAACCCCCTCCTGTTTCCCCCCGCGCTGAGATAGTGCGACCAAGGGGGCCCCGTTCCCACCCCCCTGCCAGGCACTGTCCACGAGGCCCGCGGGTTGCGGGGCCATCGCCGCTCCGCGTCTCATCACCAGACGGGTAGGCCCGACCAGGTCTCGGCCCCAGGCCTACCTCATTCTTGAGGGTATTTCTTTTCCTTGGTTTTGGGTATGTGTTGTCGGCGCCGTCTGTGAAGTAGAATTGTATAAGTGTTGCCGTGTGCTCGGTAGTCGGTATTAGCTCTGCACTGTGTTTTCACTTTTATGTTTGCTTTTTGTGTAAATGGAATTGTGTTTTCTTTTTTTGTGTGCATTTGGTGGAATTGTATTTGTGTGCTTCCCGTGTGCCGAGAATAAACGTGCTTTATTGTTGAACTGTTCTCCCGCTTCGCTTCGTCTTTTCCCCATTGAACCCCCATCTTGCTTCACGTAAAGGGTTGGTAGTGGGCTGAATACGCCCGATAATTAATCGAACCGTCGAGGTCGACGATAACACCGCTCGGTTATTCTGATAGTACGGAACGGGTCGCTTAAGTGGCCCGTGTCCGAAGTCGACCTGCGGCGAGGTGCGATCGCCCGGTCTACCCTCCTCGTGGGTACTTAGGTAGTTCGAATTTGGCGAGCAACCCTATCCCACGCGGGGGCTGATTGGCTCGATCGCGGTGTGACCGAAAGGTCCACCCGTGACTGGTTCCCGGCGTTAGTCCGAGAGGGTCACGACTGGATTGTCCGTCCGGTGGGCGACGTGCCGCGATTCGAGTTACGTGGCCGTCGCACGCCGGCGGGCGCGAAGACCGCAACAATATATATATATGTGTGAATGAAGGGTTTTACGGTGGCCGGAGTGCAAATCCTGCCACCAACCTCCTCATAAAAAGTAACCCAACTGCAGGAGGACGTCCGCAGACACAGTTGGGCACTAGATATGGATGGCCGTTGGCTCACAATGAGCTCCTCCGCCCTTTGACAGGTTTTGTTTTTAATCCTGCTGTGTGTCCATATCCAAACACCCTCCTCACCAGAAAACCTGGTGGGGGAGACGGTTTAGTCGCTCAAAAGACCTAAGATTAAAATCCCATTTACTATGCAGTTCATGTGATGATGCATTGATGTCTCATAATGTCCATATCCTGCAAAGCGATATCAGTATCCAAAACATCCAAACTCTTTCTTCCTCATATTAGTGGGGCAACTTAGCATAACAATTGTGCATTTTGTGAGGAAAGCACCAAATTTGGCACACTCGTAGCCTAACATATTATGAACAGATTTGGATATTGGGCCATCTCAAATTCAGCCGTTGATGGCTGTGGCAGCCATTTTCCAAAATGGCCGCAAGTGGTTACTATAATTTCACTCTAACATTGGTTTGAACATTTATTAAAAAGCTGAATTAAGAAAAACATAACCTGTAGCCACCTCAAGTTTAAAGATAGGCACCATTTTGCAAAATGGCTGCTAATTATTTGTTGTACCGGATGACTATCTCACTCAGAAATTGGTTGTTGAGAATGGTGGCAAACTAATCAAGGGCTGCGTCTAATTGATATGAATACCAACATCGCTTATGTAAAGTCAGTGGTTGTTGAGCATGGTTGCAAACGAATCATGGGCTGCGTCTCATTCATATGAATACCGACATCTCACTCATAGAAATTGATCGAGAGATGTCTGATTTAAATGTTCTGAATCAGTGACACAGTCTGCTCTGTTGATATTCTCTCAATTTTGTGAGCACTCTCCCTCACACACACAAAGCTGTGCATTCAAGTGTGGCCTTTTTGCACTTGCAATGCTTCAGACAGCTCTTCTTGCACTTGCACGATACTAGCTCATAGCAGGTGTGGGCTGCTTTGGGTAGCTTCGTCCAGTGTGGCTCGTACACCCCCTCGTCATTCTTGACCCAGCCCCAGCTGGATGGAGGAGGCAGCTCTGGCGTTGGTAGCAGTGTTTGACCCCACACATGGCCTCCTTGGTAGGCAGCCCTCTTCACATGCTCCTCCAGAGCTGCCTTGGTTGGCGGGATCAGCTGCACGTTGTTCTTCTTCGCGAAGAGTTTCTTCCGGACCTTGTCAATGTCGTTGCACGTGCTGGTTCTGTCATAGAGCAATATGACGAACCTCTCGATGGTGTGCATGACATCGTCTGGTATGCCACTTGGTGCAGAGGATAGCTTCAGCAGTGCGGCTGTAAGTTCTGTCAGAACGGTCCAGATTGTCCAAGCAGTCTTCTTACCATGTCCAGAAAAGCTAGATACAGTGTCACACCCAGTCAGAGCATGAAACATTGGGAGTGCCTGTGCCTTCTCTGGTCCTAGGCCAGCTGCTATTTCGTGGGCTGCCAGGTACCGAAAACTCTTCCCAGTGCCAAATGCTAGCCACAGTTCATCTTCTGGTTGCAGTCCCTGGGCCACTGACACAGCCAACACCACAACATCGGTGTCAACTGTCTTGATCAGTATCTTGTGGTGACCATGGTTGGCTGCATGGGATGCATGCAACAGCATTCGACTGTCAGCTTCTTCGTGGCTGCATGGGGCGAGCAAGGCCAAGTCTAGCAGCGGTGGCTTGCTCAGGACTGCCTCTCCATCAGTGATAACCAGCTGCTTGTCATCCTGGTCAAACCACCTGAAGATAGCTTCTGATAGGAACTTGAACAGCTCGGTCTTGTTGGTGTCCACTCGGAGGAAGTTCTGCCAGTTTCGAGGTATTCATTCCCAATACGACCAAATTCATCCATATTTAGGTTACTTCGAGCCGATGTGCTGAGATGTGTTGCGATTGACTGTAAAAGTCAATAAAAACGCAGTTTCAGAAAATGGAAGGGTTACTCAACAAACTGACGAAAACAAATTAGCTTAGCCATGAAAATGGAAACTAGAATGGAAAACTACTTACAAATGGTTTGTCATTGCCGTCAATCGAACGAAGATAACCCGAAAACTAACGAGTTATCATGGTAAAGATATCTCGCCAACATGCCGGTACGAAGAGAGAACTTCCTCACTCAGTAGCAAACTGGAACTGGCGCCGTGAAGGCAGAACGGAAATACATGCAGAACCTCGTAACCCGGTAATCCGTGACTGAGATAATCCTATGACCAAACTGCACCCCGCAAACCAAACTCAACTTGATGAACTACGGTTAACAATGGGATAGCATAGAGAACTCTATGGGCACAGAACAAAATAACAATGAATCGAGTCAACAAGTGTAAGCTGGCAACTCAACCGTGCGCGATTCCGGGGTCAATATGCACGCACACCACTTCTACTACCATGTGCCAAGCCAATAGTGCTATGAATGTTTATCATTGGTTTTCATTCAGAATCTGTGTCTTAATAAGACTAATTAGTCCACTTTAACTTTTTTTTTCTCAACCAAATCAAATTGTTACTTTCTTTGACCATTATTGGACCTTTATTAGTAAATAAACTTTCACTATCAACCTGCATTCCTCTCCAGTAAAGCAGATGTGTCATAACAGTAACCACTGGTGGCCATTTTGAAAAATGGCTGCCACAGCCATCAGCGGCTGAATTTGAGATGGCCCAATATCCAAATCTGTTCAAAATATGATAGGCTACTAGTCTGCCAAATTTGGTGCTTTCCTCACAAAATGCACAATTGTTATTATATGCTATATTTAGCTAAGTTGCCCCACCATATGTGGCGACTTCAATTGTCATCATGCCAGTTGGCTCGGTGTTGGTACCTCTCTCACCTGTCATGGCACCTCAGCAAAAGCTTTCTGCGACTCATTGGGACTGACTCAATCGGTCAACTTCCCGACCCGGATCTTAACCAATGGTACTCCATCTCTTCTGGATCTGATTTTGACAAATTTCCCTGACAGTATCTGCTGCTCTTCCTCCGCTCCAATCGCTTCTTTTGACCACGTCCTTGTCAAAGTAGACAGCTCTCTGGCTATTATCAGAGAGCCACCTCACGGCCGTGGAGTCTGGCATTTCACTCAAGCCGACTAGCAGGGTCTCCAAGCAGCCATCAAACCTATAGACTGGTCTCCCATCACTACTTTCTCCAACATCAACTCATCCTGGGAATTCTTTCAAAGAAACTTGCTCTCCCTCATGCACAGATTTATCCCCTCTCGTCATCAGTTGTCCTACCCTTTCTCCCGCCCTTGGTTCACTGAAGCTTGTGGTGAGGCATTTGTCCTGAAACAACTTGCCTTTGCCTCATGGAAAGCAAACCCAACTGAGGGTAATCTCAGTTCCTTCCATAAAGCTCGGAACAAGTGTGTATCTCCCCTCAGGAGAGCCAGAAAACAACATCTTTCTAATCTCAAGTCTGAACTCTCAAACCTCTCTCCCTCCTCAAAATCTTGGTGGCGTCTAATCAAATCTGTTTCTGGTGTATGTTCCCCGTCCACCCCCTCCCTTACCTCAAATGGCCACACTGCTGATGCCGCACATGAAAAAGCTGAATGCCTAAACTCGGTGTTTGCAGCTAAATCTTGTGTCTAAAACCAATTACTTTCTCTACCCACCTTACCCAGTCGCACCCAACTGTCCCTTGACTCTGTGTCGTTTTCTCCTGACAAGGTGGAGAGCTTGCTGTCAAACCTTGACTCAGATTCTGCAACCGGTCTAGACGGCATCAGCCCACGTGTCCACAAAGCCTGCTCTTCTGTTCTTGCTCACCCTCTCATTTGCTCAAGGTCATCTGCCATCTGCTTGGAAATCAGCAAACATCACTGCCCTGCATAAAAAGGTGCAAAAACAGATCCCTGCAACTACAGACCAATCAGCCTTCTCCCAATCATCAGCAAGGTTATGGAATCTATCATCGCTTCAGACATTAAATCCTTCCTCTTCTCCAATGGCTTGATTTCCGATCATCAATTTGGTTTCAGACCAGGTCACTCTACCCTGGATATGCTGCTTCTGCTCTTCCAACAATGGATGGAGGTCCTCAATGCTAGACAGTAAATGTGAGCCGTATCCCTGGACATATCATGTGCTTTTGACACGGTCTGGCACCCTGCCCTGCTCACCAAACTCTCTTCCTATGGTATCTAAGGCCATCTCCACTCATGGCTCGCTGACCTCCTCTCCTGTAGCAGTCAACGTGTGGCCATAAATGGAGTTTTTTCATCCCCTCTTCCTGTCCAGGCTGGAGTTCCTCAAGGTAGCGTTCTGGGCCCTGTTCTTTTTCTGGTTTTCATCAATGATCTCTCCGACTCTGGAAAATCCTCTATATCTCTTTGCTGATGACTCCACCTTCTGCCGTACTATCGGTCATCCCTCAGACCGGCAAGCAGCAGCTTCTTCACTCACTGTAGATCTGGATAAAATCACAAACTGGTCCAACACGTGGAACATGTCTTTTAATCCGGACAAATCTCACACTCTCACTATGTCTCTTCAAAAGGAGCGTTTAGAACCCCCCCCCCCTGCACTTTCTCAACAATCCTCTGGATGAAGTCCTTTCTTTCAAGCTTCTGGGTCTCACTATCTGCCATGACCTTCCCTGGGAAAGCCACATTTCAAACCTCGCCACCAAAGTCAGTCGCCGACTGGGAATCCTCCATCATGCAAAGTCCTTCCTCGGCCCACCTGAGCTCCTGACCACTTGCAAAGCTTTTGTCCGCAGCCTGATGGAGTACTGCTCTCCCCTCTGGGCTGGTGCTCCTGCCTCCCTTTCTTGGCTTCACGCTGTAGAAACCGAGGCATTTCAGATCATTGGCATCTCCCACAATGAGGCTGAGTCTTTGGGCCTCTCACTCAATCACCGCAGGTTGGTCGGTGGTCTTTCTGTCTTCCACCGTCTCCTCTCCAGCCTCGCCCCCCCGCCCTCTCTGTGATTTGTCCCCACCACATTTCCACAGGGCGCTCAAGGTCCGCCAACAACCCCCTTCTGGTAAAATACCAAAATCATGAATCACTGCTCACCTTCACTCTTTCATTCCTCTTTTTTCCCACCTTTGGAATAAACTCCCTCACTCTATTCATTCCCATTCTTCCCTCCAGTCCTTCAAAACAGCTGTTCACCACCACCTCTTATCATCCCCCATCCAAATCCTCCATCTTTTCTACCCCTGATAATCCACCCAAGCCCACCTCCTTCAAATTTCCTGCTTTCCTTCCTGAAAGTCCCTGTAATGTCCATCTTCTGTTCCCCATGTTCCCCATCCCATCCCTCTCCCTTCCACAGATCTCCTAATGTCTCTGTTCCCAACTGTTTTGTCCTTCCCACTCCCTCACCTCTTGTCTCATGCCCCCCTTGCTGTGCGTTGTGTGTTAGCTCTCACACGAGCATCGACAAGGTATACAAAAAAAAAAGAAAGTACAAGCTCCTCCATGAGCCTAAGGTCAATGTAGATAAATCAAAAGCTCAAAGGCTTGCTGAAGGACTCAAAAGTTGTCGGTACATGGTTTCAGTATGTGAACGCACCACTCACAGCACTCTCGGTACATGGAAACTCCAGATACCAAACCGTGGGCCTTTTGAGAACTCTCGGTGCAAGTTGCTTGAGGGCGTTTGGCATTAATAAAACAGAGCGGAAAAATTGAGGAGCGATAGGGAGGGTGACTGTTGAGCAAGAAGATAACAGACACAACTTAAATTAATTAAAAGCTTTAATAAAAATGAGAGTTCCCTTATACAAGAAACTTCAACACAGGAGGAAGTCATTCGACCCACCAAACCTGCACTATGGTTATGCTCAGTCTATCCTTTTTGAAGTGTCACATTCGGAAGGAGCATGTACTTAAAAAAAAGTCTTTGGTGTGACTCGACCCTTGGCCGGGATGCGAATCGCAGACCTCCCAGATTCAGATGGGTTTGATTAAATAATTAATCTGTGAGGGCTAAGGAGTAAATAAAAATGCCAATTATAAAAGATTAAATGAGTGAAAGTCACAAAGTTGTGTGTGCCTTTGGCTCACTTTTGCCCAGTGATGATCCATCCGGAGTTGTTCCACCTTCTCCCACTTTTTGTGCGTTTCTTCTAGAACCTTCTCCACCTCTGCCTCGGTTGGCTTGGAAAGACGACGTCCAAACACAATAAAGGTGTGACTTTCTCGAAAATATCACAAAGTTAACTCATAGTGCAATTTGTAGATAACAGATGCAAGAATGTAAATGTTGTACAGCAACGATTATTTGAATCAGGCATAAGGATCAATAAATAATGCATTGATGTCACCATGGTTCCATCAGGTTTTGGACACGTGGCCGTCATAGCATCGTCTCCCAGGTGGTCCCGACAAAGAGCGCACTGGCAAGTGAAGTGGTATTGAAAACTCAGAGCCTCGTTGCGCTCCTTGCTTGGTCGCCCAACTTCTATGTAGGACACAGTGAGTTCTTCACCAGGAGACAATGCCTGCACTGCTCGCACTTCGATACTGCATGGACCCAAAGAAAACACAGCGCGACATAAGCAAGCACAAACAGCAGCGGATGCATATTTCTGTGCATGGTATCCATTGGCAAAAGGTGCTGTATAAAAACAATTATTATTATTTGTGCACATTACAAACCACAGAAGACTTGTGGTGTGGTGGTTTCCCACAGGGCAGGTGTATGTGTTTCGTGCTGTAGTAAGGTAAGGTATTATATAGTTTATCATTTCTTGCTTTTAGCTATGGCCGCCAGATAGCTCTGTGAGGAAAAATAAGGCCTATTGTGCAAGTCCTTCCTTCTGGTACATAGCCTCTACCCTCACCAAGACTTCCAGACTACCTCCTCGTTGTACACCATGGTAACAGTGCTCTTGAGGGTACTGGCTAAATGTCTGGAGGATCTCGGAGTAATTTGGTACCCAAGAGGTGTTGTGTACATGGTCCTCCAGTGCAAGGACATTCTTTTGCACTCACCAACCCAACTAGGGCAGGTGGAGTTCTTTAGCCTTGGTAGGCAGTCCACCTTAAGGCCCTGTCACACCTTGACGATTTAGCCAGCGTATGCCTGACGTATGAAAAATTTGGCTAAAACGCTGGCACATGTCGAATACATTATGGGTAAGTTTGTATACGTTAAGAGCACGCTGGCATACGTAGTAGTACGCCGAGCTGTTAGACAAATTTTACATGCTTGAAATTTTTCGACGTATGCCAGCGTATGACTCACACGTTCTGCATAACGCTGGCCATAAGTTGTTGGCATGTTACGCGATCCTTGACACGCGTCGACACACGTTACTTGTAAGTTACTCATAAGTCGAAACACGTCGAGGTAATGTTTAGCGTACCCGAAACATTTCTAACCTATGAGTAACGTGTTGTAGGCACGTTCCGCGATCGTTGACACACGTCCACACGTTACTTGTAAGTTACTCATAAGTTGAAACATGTCAAGGTAATGGTTAGCGTCAGTGTTCCAGACTCCCTGGTTTTTTTTTTTTTCTTTCTTATTTTCTTCGGTATGACGGTGATGTTGACACTTCGATTTCTAGTGCGGTTATAATATATTATAATTAATAGGCTGCCGCTCAACGATTTAAATCATAACCGCACTAGAAATCGAAGTGTCAACATCACCGTCATACCGAAGAAAGAAAAAAAACAAAAAAAACAGGGAGTCTGGAACACTGACGCCAACCTCGACGTGTTTCGACTTATGAGTAACATACAAGTAACGTGTGTCAACGATCGCGTAACGTGCCTACAACTTATGGCCAGCGTATGCGGAACGTGTGTCGTACGTCGAGAAATTTTCAACATGCTGAAAATTTCTCGACGTACTCGGCGAATGACGATGTATGCCAGCGTACTACGACGTATGCCAGCGTGCTCTTAACGTATACAAAACTTACCCATAATGTATTCGACGTGTGCCAGCTTGGTTCGGCAAATTTTTCATACGTCGGCATACGCTGGCTATAATGTCAAAGTGTGACAGTGGCTTCACACTTTGATGTCTAGTGCGGTTGTGATTTGAATCGTCGAGCCGCAGCCTATGAATAGCCTACGCCACGTGATCGTCGGCGATACGCTGCCGCGCGTGCTATGCATAAGTTAGACTATCGTTGGGCATAGGTTGTGAACGCCAACAACACACTCAGCATTCATTGGTATAATTTATCTATATGTGATTGAAACGTTCTGTGTACGTTACTAATACGTTATGCATACGTCCTACACGTTATTATATGCCCAAAACTTAAAAATAAACCAATGTCACCCCCAGGGTGACCAGTATCTTGCCAAAATGTGAACATGAGTGACTTATTTATTCGATTAAAGTTACTCAAAAAATAAGGGTTTCGTCGACCTTGATGCTTGACCTTTTTGTGACCTTGACCTTTATATTTTCGTACGGTTTATAGTATCTCTCCAGGACTGTTGTACATGAAATATCAAGAGATTTTGATGAGAACTGAAGAAATAAAATTTTCATGAAAAATCCGTTTTTTCGTCATGACGTCATAGCGTCAAACTTTTGACAGATCTGGAAAGGACTTATCAAGCGCTTTCATATCAGGTATTACTCGATATGGTATCTAAGATTTCAAAATTTGACCTTGGGGTCAAAAACTTTCGACCTCCAGCGCTAACCATGAAGGTCAAGGCTGATCGCCACCAAAAATTAATCAGCTGAGCGCCAGACCATGAACTATATTCCCATGAAGTTTGAAGACGATCCGATCAAAATTACTCAAAAAATAAGGGTTTCGTCGACTCCCCTGATTTGCGACAGTGACCTTGACCTTGAAAATTTTATGCGCTGAAAGGGACCTCTATAGGACTCTGATATGCGAAGTTACAAAAATTTCCAATGATAACTGTGCTCTGCAGAGTGATCGATACGTGATTACAGACAAAAAAAAAAACATACAAGCTGACGAACATATCTTGCAAAAACTTCGTTTTGGCAAGATAAAAACATCAATAGTTCAGCGTACGCCAACGTTTTACATACATTTTGAGACCTTGACATACGCTGGCTAAAACGTCAAGGTGTGACAGCCCCTTTGGAGAAGGAAACTCTGATTGCAATTCCCCCTGCTGCCTTGTCGGGTATGTCTCTTTAGACAACGGCGAGGTGCACAGCTGATACTGTGGTGGCATCAGGAAGGGCATCTGGCCACAAAAAAACATGCCTCAAACATGCCTTTTGGCGAAATGGGGACCTGAGTTTGTGCTTCCACATCTGGGTTAGTTGACAATCCATCGTCTTCTGTGGAGTGGTAAGAACTGCAATTGCATGGTTGAGAACCCACAACCTCTGGGGTTCTCAACCTTGCATGCCACTGATGTGGATTTTTTAAGCCCACCTTGTTGTGATCGTTGTCCTCCTGAAGGATTCTAACCGGCCGATTGTGGAATCCTATTTGACTTCAAACAGAGTTTAACGCTTGTCCGATTTGATTATAAAATCCTACAAAAACCCTATCGACACTGATAAAACTGATGTCCACACAAGTCCTTCCTTGTGAAACAATTTATTTCCTAATTATACACCATACACTTCTCACCCTTGTACAATGAACTTAAAAAATCCCCATTTGTTTGCAATATTATTCTTACTTTAGTTAACAGTTAGACCAACCCGATTCAATTCACTTCTACATTACATCAGAGAGTTTTATTCTAACTTGGTACTTGGTCAGTTCCAAGGAGTACGAGCCACTGAGAAACTATACTTCCTCACGTGCTCGTACTCAGAAAATGTGCCTTTCAAAACATTTTATACTTCCATGAGAGAGAGGTTGGGGGATATTCACCCAGACTGTAGACGTGTCTTTTAGACATAAAGCCACTTCGTACATTTTCTAAGCAAAGGTTCATTTATCAACTCGGTCACTCTGCTCCAGAACAACACATTTCTTATCATTTAGGGCAAAAGTCTTTTGGCCAGAAATGACAGCCAATTCAATTTGCAGCATAAAAGTTACATTTCTGAAACTCCATTTGTTACAATTTAAAATACATTAATATAAATTTTTCCCCCACACCACCTAACCTTGTGGTGAGGACAATGGGGATATTCGTCCACCATCGTGTCCAGTTATCATCTATATATTAGATCAGAATACATAGCCTTCTTTACATTCTTCAGTCACTACATACAAAAATAAGTCGGACAACTGATAGTGAGCTTCCTCATTCACAAAAATGCCAAGGACCATTACACGGTGGACAAAAGCACAATTTTTTTTAACCAAAGCTTTGCCCATGTATAAGGATCAAAAAGAGGGTAAGCTCCAAAAAATCTGATGACAAGAAGTGTATTTAATGATGTCACAATAGACTAACAAGATATTAGAGCAAATTAATGTATAAAATAAGGTTGTGAAGTACTGTGCCGAGATTTTGAGTCATTAATTTAATATTACAAGAAATAAAACAGGTAATTGATATATAAGCATTTTTAAGCTGACTAACTTGGTTGCAGTGATGTCATTACTCAAATGCGATGATGTCATTACTCATTACTCAAAAAAAACACAACAAAAAAAAAACATTTCAATGTCAAAATACACTTAACAGCCTAGTTCTAACGAATTGATTTTTTTTTAATACATATATGATTGTGAAATAATTAGCTTATGACGTCAGATATTACACTTCCCATCATCATTATTTTTGGAGCTTACTTTTTTTTCTCGAAGGTATATGGAGATGCTTTGGTGAAAAAAAAATTGTGCTTTTGTCCGTGTAACGATATTTTCACTGTGGTACCCCCATTATGAACTGAATTTATCGAGGAACCATTGAAGCAAAGTTATATGAAGGCCTGCTTTGGGCAAACTTACCAAGCTTCTGTGTTGGATTTGGAATCACTAGCTTCCACCCTGAAATATCAAGAAAGGGTTTAATTAGCTTGGCAGCAAATTAAGGAGGTAGATAAATATATAGATAGATAACAGGAAAGCCAGCACTGGAGAGAAAATTGGATGCATGCGGTGATGAACGATTGCGTCAGCGGCCGATGGTGTGGTGTGCATCGTACTGCCTTGGGGAAAACACAGCAGAACAGCTCGGCCAGCATGCGTGGTTGAGCAGGCACAGGTTGAGGAAAAGCCCAACTCCGACTGGCACGAGGCCACCCTGGTCACTCAGCGTGAAGCAGTTGCAGTTGATCTATCAAGGGGAAGGAGAGGGCCGGGAGACAATTTCGGATGAAGTGGAAAAGCCAGAATATCTCTCACACACAAGGAAACGAAACAACGTAAAGCTCCAACTCATCGAGTCTATCAGTTCACCTTCAAATACAAATATGTTTGTTTCCATGAAATGCATAAACAGCAAATGATATGAATTTTTTTTTTAATCTTGTTTGATTGTTCAGCTTAAGCTGGCTTGAGATTGGTGCCTTTTATGATTCAAAGCTGTCAGTCTGAGTCAGCAGTCCATAATAGTAGTCTCATGTCTTCAGGAACGTTGGGGTGGTTGGTAGTTTGAAGACCACTCCAGATTGAACCTTACCAGACCAAGGACATGTTTGAGGAGGTCGGTGGATAACTGTACGTCTCCGGAAAGCAGGAATTTTGTGAGGCTTTGTACATCCGCATCCAACAACTGCTTCTGCTCTTCACTGAAGCTCTCAATGTGGGTCTCCAACTCCCGAACTCCAACGAGTGCCCCAGGGGGCGGCGCATCACCCTCTTGATGCATACGACGCAGGATGCGCGCGGCCAGCCTGTAGGAGGTGATTGTCGAGAGGAGCGGAAAATAAGTACTGGGTAAATAAGGAGGAAAACAAAGAAGGTAAGAGAACGAGGTGGAAAAGGCAAGAAAGGAAAATGTGTAAAGGGAGGGGGTGGGTTTTATAATTGACATTCTATTGGCAATAAATCAGCATAGCTGCAATTTTACAAATTTAAAACACTTGTGTTGTGCCTTCTCTTCACGAGCATGGTCAGAACCTACTTGCAGAGATCATCATCATCATCATCATCATCATCATCATCATCATCATCATGTACCATGACCGACACAGGGTTGGTGCTGCTGAAGCAGCTACGAAACTACAATCCTGGTCAGGTCACCACTCTGACTCAGAAATTTTGGATTTGGCCAGGGTGCCGATGATCGCTCACCTACTCTTCGCTCAGGACACCGTGTGATCTTTAACGTACACCAACTAATGTCAGCAGATGGGACGCCAAGTTCAACATCTATCCGAGGGACAGCACACACATTAATGAATTGTGTGTGCCTGCCTGTAAAACACCGGGATAACAGTCGATAGCTGGGCTGAGATTCAAACCCAGGCGAGACAACTCAGAGACGAATCTGCATTCCTCTATGGTTTCGGCCATCCTGTCAGCCTTGTGGAGACATTAATCATCTTAATGTATTGCATATTCCCCATTAGTTCTCAGCATTCTCGAGCAGGTACCTGAGTTTTAACCAAAGCTGAACTGCACCAGAAACCTCTTCAACGTTTGGCTTCTGGAGCATCAACTTTGCAAACCACTGCATCTGTGGTTCGATAAACAAATCTTTTAGAAGACTCTCTTTTAAGGTCACAATCTCCATATTAATTTGGTCATGATGCAATTACATGAGGTGAAATGAAATCTTAAACTATACTTGGCCCGATCCCAACAAAGTGGCAATACCGTGCTGACGTCCATTAACAGTTCTTTTTTAATGCTTCCTCATGACCTTCAAGCACTCTTTGATGGAGAAGTTAGATGTTATTATATATCTTCAATAACTTTTCTGTGAGAAAGTTAAAGCATTATGGGATTATTTATTTATTTATTGGGTCTGCAGGGATACAAGGGTAACTAGAAGGGCACTCGGTAGAGCGCGTACCTCCGCCAGGCAATGCCTGATCCACGAGAACATATCAGGCCCAATACATGTTTGAGATATCGTGCTATATATCGGTTTATCCCTATCTCTCTATGGTGAAGAATCGCTTAAAAAATTCTAGTAGTTGGATCCGGATAATCACCAAAATTGAATCAATTCTTTGTCACACAGCTAATGTGTCCACCAAGTTTCGTCCGAATCCGTCCACAACTTTTTGAGATATAATGCCATATATCGTTTTTGGCTCAATCCCTCAATGGTGAAGAATCACTGAAAAAATTCTCGTAGCTGGATCCGGATCTTCACTAAAATCTAAACAGTTTGTCCTCGTCACACACCCAACCTGTCCACAAATTTTCATCTACATCCATCCACAACTTTTTGAGATATCCTGCACACAAACAAACAAGAAGACGACGTCATGCAGAGCACGATACGTGCAAAATCCATAAAACAAATTTGACCTCAAAAATAATTGGTGGTTGAATTCAATAACCAAATATGCAACTCTTCTTCAAATTTCAACTCAATCGGATGAAAATTGACACTTTTAGAAATTCGGCCTATGTTGACCTCAAAAATAAAATAATTGGTGGTTGAATTCAGTGACCTGAAATATAAATCCTCTTCAAATTTCAAGTCAATCAGAGGAAAATTGAGGATTTTAGAAATCTCATGGAAGTTGTTGACCTTTGGCCTGTGTTAACCTTTTGACCTCAAAAACAATACGCTTCTTCCATATGACAACGCTACCATGTGGTGAAGTTTCGTGAAGATCGGTTTAAAATTGTGACGTGTAGGCACCAAACAGACAGACAGACAGAATAATAAAATCGACTGACCAATATTCTTGAAAAATCTTCGATTTTGCAAGTAACAAATGAACAAACATATAGAAAGGGGTGAAAACATAACCTACTTCACCTTCGGTGGCGGAGGTAAATATGGCTTCGAGCATCATGGAAAAACGGAATAACAGTGGGTAAATGGTTAAAAAAACAAATTTGCGGAAAAGGAAAACAGTCGGACAAGATTGCAGTTGAAAGGTGAGAAAAGGGTCTCATCAGGTGCAGCGAAGCTCACAAGTTGGAATGGTAGAGGCCATGAGGTGGTGCAAGCAGCAGATTTGAGATCCTGGAGGGAAAAGCTGAAGACAACAAACTCTGGAAGACGGTTCCGCAGGCTATAGTCACAGAGAAGAGGGGGAGGCATGAATGAAGGTGACCGTTGAGACTTGGAGAGGGTTAACGAGGAAAGTGCTTCTGGAAGAATGTTTGCAACGTGGAGTGGCAGAGGTTGGACATAGATGAGAGAGCAGGAGGAACAAGACCTGTATTGAGCCAATAGGAAAAAAGTGAAAGACCACCAACCTATCTGGCGTGAGCAAGGAGCAGACCCCGAGACTCGAGTCTCCCGTCTCAGAGATGAGGCAACTTGAACATAAATTACGTGCAGAACAGGGACACAAGGAGACAAAGGACGTACCGGCACAGCACATGGAATTTTTAAGCCAAGCATTCCAGCATGAGCTTGGGCTCATGGGGGAACACAGAACAAGCCATTTTGGTTAAAAAAATAGCTGGCAAGTAGTGAGATGGATTGATCAAGTAGTTGTGGTCGCACTAACCTCACGTTGCCTGTCGGTGTCGTCCCATCGAGGCTCTGCAGGGCTGCACACTCTGCCCTGTGCTGGGCCCAACCAGCAGCCTGACAGTCGCGGTCACAGAAATGGGCGACGTGGCAGGCGGCACAGCGGCGCAGGGAAGGTGCTCGACGGAAGCATGTGGTGCAGACATTCTTCAGCTCACTGCAAGAAAAGAATGGCTTTGAGAGGTACGATAAGGCCCGGTCGTGTGTGGTGAAAATCCGGCCTTACTGCTGATGAACATTCTTGCACCGATACACCGTACAACACACATAAAGTGACATTCAATGATAAATGTATGTGTTAAGGTCACTAATGAATTCAGTACCTTTTCATGGAATCTAAATACCAGTCAAAACCCACCCCAGACTCTCCCTCCTAGCCCCCCAACCCCAGCACAGATGTTAGTTCTTCTTTGTGCAGTTTCCAGCCATTGGCACACATTTTGCTCAATGGTGGGTGTTTCATGATGCCAGTGGAGTAAAGTCATGTTTTTTTTAAACCTTGAACACCATTTTCAGAAGCCCCCCCCAACCCCTCCTTTCACCCTCAGTTATGAAACCCATTTTGCACAATTGTTAAAAACCTACTTCAAGATAGCCTGTTACTCCTTGTTTTTATGAAGAGGATAAAATGCTCACCCATCGAACACCGCGGCAGCATACGCAGGCACTGCAAGTACCAGATCTCCAATACCGTAAGGGACAGTGGTTCGAAGGCCGCGACCCTTTTCCTCACAGCTAAATACTTCCAGTCCAGGGCAAGACATGGTTCATTCAAAAGTTTGTTCCACACCACTCCCTCCTGTATCGTCTGCCTTTGTAGCCTTGCACCTAATAAACTCAACTCCTCAGACTCTAACCCCCAAACCCCATCCCACCCCCCAACAAATTCCCTGCAAGAATTCCCTCCAACCCCCATTTCCATTCCAAACCTTACTCGGTTTCAACCTCCCCAAATTTTCTCCAGAAACATCATGGTTATCCTTTGTCACAGAATCAAGGCACTCTGATCTTATGGTCAAGCATGGTCATTGTGTCAAATTAATATAATAACAAGTGGATAGTCATTAAAAACCCAACTAAAACATACACAGCCCCTACCACGTGCCTCCTTTATCTGTCCCCACTGGTTTCTGGCTAAATCGAGAGCCCGGCTGTCACTGCCCGTCTCATGCACCTAAAGAGTGGAAGCAGATGAAGACAAGTCAATGACGTTCAGGCTTTCAATTATTCTAAAGATCTTACTTATATTCCCATAACAGCTTCTATTATTTAATTTGATGTACCGTTACTCGACACAGAGCGTTGGTGCTACCGAAGCAGTTTCTTAGCAAGGGTTATACCGGGTGGCTTGCCATTGGTTTCCCAGTGTTGTTTGTCCGTGCTCTATCCTTCAAAATGCTGAGTGTCAAGTGATCAAGCAGCACATTACTATCTTCAAAGACTTTGATATGACTTGGATGTGGTTTGAACCACCGACCTCCCAGACTCGGAGCGGATGCTCGAACCACGACACCACCGAGTCTGGCAACGGCTTCGATAGCAGTCAGTTCATATAGCTATATTATCCTTCTCAAAAATATCAGTGGTTGCCAAGTTTTACTCTTTCAGTGAGCTTAAAGTTGATAAGTTTCTTGGATTCTACTCTTGTGTACGAGAAGAAAGGATGGCGAGAGAGGGGCTCGGATGAGGGAACTATGGCACATCGAGCACCACCTTCTCCCTCAGGTTATTATGGGGGTTATGGGAACCTTTCCGAAGTCTGCTTTTCTTCAGCTTTGTCTATTCTGGTTTTAGATAGCGTATTACTCCATAACCCCTCTTTTAAATGGTTTTAAAACACTCAAATCTTATTTTGGTGCTCAGGTGGGAACACCAAGCAGTCAACAGAGGAAACTCATAAGTGTGTCGATTTTATTGGGATTTGCTAGTCCAGGAACTGTGTGTGCCGGTCGTCGATCCCTGCTAAACCTACTATGATGGGAATGCTGCAATCCAGCGCCGTCACGATGGAATTCTACTCTTCGTGAAAGCATGTCGGTTCAGTTAAATTCATCATCTGAGAGACGATAAGTTTGAACCACCGTGGGAAGTGATATGCGGCTGATGTTTCGAGTGTTGGGCTCTTCATTAGAACAAGAGAGAGCGTCTTAGCGTTTGCCTTGATGAAGGGGTAATGCTGAAAACTTCAGCAGCACCTCATTTCCCACGGCGGTAACACACAATCCAGTTCTTAATCATCGCAACTAAGCCTTGATGGAACAATGTGCTTCAAATTATGTACCGAGATTCATTTACAATTAATTTATTTTCCCCAACGGAGTTGATTGGTACGTTCCCTTGGTTTGGGGACAGCAGTTTGAACGACATAAGGAATGGACATTTATCAGGTGGAAACCCTTTCTGCTCTCTGGACATTTCACTTTGCTGTCTGGAGTTTCCCATAATTGGTTCAAACCATGTCAAAAATATTTGCCCCCACTTATACCTATTTTGGGATAGCAAGCTGGATGTGCCATTGACTGGGCTTTGTTAGAGATCCCAGAGTACCTTTTTAGAGCAATACGGATCCCAGAATACATATTTAAAAAGGCCACCATGGCTTGCCAGTAACTTGGCTAAATTCCCGCCGTGATTACTGCTGGAAGAGCAATGGCAAACGACTGCCTGGATTAATTCTCTGCCAAATGACTGCTTCTGCATCACCCCGCTCTGAAAAGGCCATCGACAGACCTGAAAATTCTCCAAACATGAGAACTCAGAGAACATCTTACCCCCACGCAGTCTTGAAAAAGAACATAGGAAGGGTATTTTAAACTCTTGCTTATTGTGCTTCTGAGCATGATCTATATTTTCTACAAGCCGCCATTTTTTCTTAATCTCAATATTCCCTTACGCTCACAGAGTGAGTGGCAAAAATTATTTGGTCGAGATGGCATAATATTTTGTCCAAGTACTGCTAAACAGAAGGTTTTGAAAGTGGCAAGAAGATGATTTGGTTTTTTTTAATATACATTGTTGAGGCTCGTATAAGAGCTAACACACAGAACATATAACAAAGGGAGCAAGAGACAAGAGAGGGTGGGAGTGGGAAGCACAAAACAGTAGGGAACATAGACATTAGATCTCTGGAAGGGAGAGGGATGGGCAGGGGTACACAAGATGGACAAGACGGACTTTCAGGAAGGAAAGCAGGGAATTTGAAGGTGGGTATGGGGGTCATTAACAAGCGTCGAAAATATCATGGTTTTGGATGGGGGAAGATATAAGATGAATAGCTGTTTTGAAGACCTGGATTGAAGAGAGTGTGGGAGTTTGTGCCAGAGGCAGGAAAAAAGAGGAATGAAAGAGTGAAGGTGAGCAGTGATTCTTGATTTTGGTCGTTTCACCAGAAGGGGGTTACTAGCAGACCTTGAGCATCCTGCAGAAATATTGGAGGGGTGGGGGAGATCCAGAGCCGTATATTCGAGAGAGTATGGTCAACCCTGTTTCAGCACATCTGCTTTATGATTGGTCAAAAGCCCTCATGTGACTACAGGGCACCATGTGGACCAACCTGCGTACCTGGCAGACGATACTCGCTTTGCAACAACGCTACAAACATATCATCTTGCATCGAATGCTTCCTCATAAAACGTCACTGTGATGAAATATTTAGAGTTACAACGTTTATAAACATGCCCTGCTGTGCAGCATGGGGTTGCTCAAATCGAAAGAACCGCGGGAAACAGATGCATCGCTTCCCCCACAACCCAGAAAGGAGGAAAATCTGGGAAGTAAAGGTTCGTCGGGATGGCTGGAAAGCCAACGACAACTGTCTCTTGTGCGAGGTAAGGTCAACTTACCATGTCGAAGTAAAGACTAAATAAGACCCAAGTATTATTTCACCAGCGAAATAAATATTGATGAATATTGTATTACTGATATATTTTTCAACAATTTCAAAAAATTGTAGCAAGTGAGTGTATATTTAGTTGAAGATCACGGATAACATGTTTCGAAACTAACATGTATATGGGATGACAGAGTACAGTGTAAACTTTGGGTTGGTCATTTGAACCATTTACCTTGGAACTGTTCGATGTGGTTGGTCCATGACTCCATAACCATGCTTAATGCCTATATAAGCAACACAGTATAGACCTGAAAGTGAAACACATGCAGTTCAAGGACCATGAATGATGAAAGAAGACTTTTTTTTTCTATCATGATGTCTGCACAATTTAACAATGATGATTTCTCAGTTTCTAGACCTTCTACATTTGGTGGGTTTTAAGGTAAAAGTTGCAGCCTTTCATCGCCCTCTAACCTGATGTTTTAACATAAGATGGAAACTTAATGTTCATTTGATGTAAAGTTTAAAAAAAAAAAAAATTGTACCATTTAACTGGTCAAGTTGATCGGAACATAGATTTGTTGGCTTCCTCGTAGCACAGATAATATAATTATTACGAGTTAAAAGATGGAGAAGTACAAAAGAAAAAAGTGTGAAGAGGGGAAAATGCAGAAGTAAGAATATGTAAAGGGATGGATGATTTCAAGGGGAGGAATGAAATGGATGAGGGAAGAATGGTGGGAGAAAGAGTGGGAAAGAAGAGATTTGGAGAGATGAAAAAATAGATTTCTAAGGGAATAAATTTGAAAGTGGATTGAGGTTTTGAGGAGAGAGCGAAAGAGAGAGAAAGAGAGAGAAAAAGAGAGATTTGGATTTCGGGATGGAAGAAGAGAGTAAGGTGAGGGGGGGGGGGGGCGAGAATGAAGTGAGACCCAGAAAAAAAACATTTAGATTTGAGGGGTTATAAACACTATTACAACAGCCCCAGATTGCGATGAATTAATGAAAAAGTCGGTAAAATTCCAACAAAGATTTAAATCTATAGATACAGTATATGTAGATGAGACAAGGCTTCAAATCTTTCACGGAGAAAACAAGAATTAAGACAATCCAGAAACAAAACTTCAGTAGGGCAAGCCCAAAAACATACAGTCCGCACTTGCTATGCAAGCTTGAGCGCACACGCCCTTGGTCCACAACATGGCGCCTATTGTTTAGTTGGCCAAACTCTTCTAATATATGACTCTGGGGTGATCACAGCTCGAGCAAGGAGGCAAGGCCGGAAAGGAGATGGTAGAAGACAGAAGGACCACCGGACCTGCCTGTGGTGAGAAAGTGAGAGACCCAAAGACTCAGCCTCACCGCGGGAGATACCAATGATCCTAAATGCCTTGGTTTCCACAGCGTGAAGCTGAGATAGGTGTGAGGCAGAAGCACAAGCCCAGAGGGGAGATCAGTACTCCATCAAGCTGCAGATGAAAGCTTTGTAAGTGGTTAGGAGCT
>NC_140978.1:36886000-36891000 GCF_056783735.1 Eptatretus burgeri | reverse complement strand
TCCCGGCCCTATATCTCTATATCTCTATATCTCTATATCTCTATATCTCTATATCTCTATATCTCTATATCTCTATATCTCTATATCTCTATATCTCTATATCTCTATATCTCTATATCTCTATATCTCTATATCTCTATATCTCTATATCTCTATATCTCTATATCTCTATATCTCTATATCTCTATATCTCTATATCTCTATATCTCTCTCTCTCTCTCTCTCTCTCTCTCTCTCTCTGTCTGTGTCTCTCTCTCTGTCTCTCTCTCTCTCTCTCTCTCTCTCTCTCTCTCTCTCTCTCTGTGTGTGTTCTTGGTTACGTGTGTGTGGTGCACGGGTTTCATGGGTGTGCGATCTGAACTCTATCTTGGCCTTCACCAGCGGGCCTTCTCTGTCTTGGCCTTCACCATCCTTCTCTCTCTCTCTCTCTCTCTCTCCTGCCCCTATCCCCCTCTCTCTCTTACCCCATCCCTCTCTCCCACCCCAATCCTTCTCTCTCACCCCCTATCCCTCTCTCTGCCGCCCCTATCCCTCTCACTCACTCCCGCCCCTATCTCTCTCCCTCTCTCGCCCCTATCCCCCCTCTCTCTCTCCCACCCCTATCCCCCCTCTCTCTCTCCCACCCCTATCCCCCCTCTCTCTCTCTCCCACCCCTATCCCCCTCTCTCTCTCTCTCCCACCCCTATCCCCCCTCTCTCTCTCCCACCCCTACCCCCCTCTCTCTCTCTCCCCCTCTCTCTCTCCCCCTCTCTCTCTCCCCCCCTCTCTCTCTCCCGCCCCTATTCTTCCTCTCTCTCCCTCTCTCTCCCTCTCTCTCCCTCTCTCTCCCTCTCTCTCTCCCTCTCTCTCTCCTCTCTCTCCTCTCTCTCCTCTCTCTCCTCTCTCTCCTCTCTCTCCTCTCTCTCCTCTCTCTCCTCTCTCTCCTCTCTCTCTCTCACACACTGCCTGTTCTTGGTTACGTGTGTGTGGTGCACGAGTTTCATGGGTGTGCGATCTGAACTCTATCTTGGCCTTCACCAGCGGGCCTTCTCTGTCTTGGCCTTCACCATCCTTCTCTCTCTCTCTCTCTCTCTCTCGCTCCTGCCCCTATCCCCCTCTCTCTCTTACCCCTATCCCTCTCTCCCACCCCAATCCTTCTCTCTCACCCCCCCCTATCCCTCTCTCTGCCGCCCCTATCCCTCTCACTCACTCCCGCCCCTATCTCTCTCCCTCTCTCGCCCCTATCCCCCTCTCTCTCCCCACCCCTATCCCCCTCTCTCTCTCCCACCCCTATCCCCCCTCTCTCTCTCCCACCCCTATCCCCCTCTCTCTCTCTCTCTCCCACCCCTATCCCCCCCTCTCTCTCTCTCTCCCACCCCTATCCCCCTCTCTCTCTCTCCCACCCCTATCCCCCTCTCTCTCTCTCCCACCCCTATCCCCCTCTCTCTCCCGCCCCTATCCCTCTCTCTCTCCCGCCCCTATCCCTCTCTCTCTCCCGCCCCTATCCCTCTTTCTCTCCCGCCCCTATCCTATCCCCCTCTTTCTCTCCCGGCCCTATCCCTCCCTCTCACTCACTCACTCACTCCCGGCCCTATCCCTCCCTCTCACTCACTCACTCACTCCCGGCCCTATCCCTCCCTCTCACTCACTCACTCACTCCCGGCCCTATCCCTCCCTCTCACTCACTCACTCACTCCCGGCCCTATCCCTCCCTCTCACTCACTCACTCACTCCCGGCCCTATCCCTCCCTCTCACTCACTCACTCACTCCCGGCCCTATCCCTCCCTCTCACTCACTCACTCACTCCCGGCCCTATCCCTCCCTCTCACTCACTCACTCACTCCCGGCCCTATCCCTCCCTCTCACTCACTCACTCACTCACTCACTCCCGGCCCTATCCCTCCCTCTCACTCACTCACTCACTCACTCACTCCCGGCCCTATCCCTCCCTCTCACTCACTCACTCACTCACTCACTCCCGGCCCTATCCCTCCCTCTCACTCACTCACTCACTCACTCCCGGCCCTATCCCTCCCTCTCACTCACTCACTCACTCACTCCCGGCCCTATCCCTCCCTCTCACTCACTCACTCACTCCCGGCCCTATCCCTCCCTCTCACTCACTCACTCCCGGCCCTATATATATCTATATCTATATCTATATCTATATCTATATCTATATCTATATCTATATCTATATCTCTCTCTCTCTATATCTCTCTATATATCTCTCTCTCTCTCTCTCTCTCTCTCTCTCTCTCTCTCTCTCTCTCTCTCTCTCTCTCTCTCTCTCTCTCTCTCTCTCTCTCTCTCTCTCTCTCTCTCTCTCTCTCTCTCTCTCTCTCTCTCTCTCTCTCTCTCTCTCTCTCTCTCTCTCTCTCTCTCTCTCTCTCTCTCTCTCTCTCTCTCTCTCTCTCTCTCTCTCTCTCTCTCTCTCTCTCTCTCTCTCTCTCTCTCTCTCTCTCTCTCTCTCTCTCTCTCTCTCTCTCTCTCTCTCTCTCTCTCTCTCTCTCTCTCTCTCTCTCTCTCTCTCTCTCTCTCTCTCTCTCTCTCTCTCTCTCTCTCTCTCTCTCTCTCTCTCTCTCTCTCTCTCTCTCTCTCTCTCTCTCTCTCTCTCTCTCTCACCCCTATCCCCTCTCTCTCTCTCTCTCTCTCTCTCTCTCTCTCTCTCTCTCACTGCCTGTTCTTGGTTACGTGTGTGTGGTGCACGGGTTTCATGGGTGTGCGATCTGAACTCTATCTTGGCCTTCACCAGCGGGCCTTCTCTGTCTTGGCCTTCACCATCCTTCTCTCTCTCTCTCCTGCCCCTATCCCCCTCTCTCTCTTACCCCATCCCTCTCTCCCACCCCAATCCTTCTCTCTCACCCCCCCTATCCCTCTCTCTGCCGCCCCTATCCCTCTCACTCACTCCCGCCCCTATCTCTCTCGCTCTCTCGCCCCTATCCCCCCTCTCTCTCTCCCACCCCTATCCCCCCTCTCTCTCTCCCACCCCTATCCCCCTCTCTCTCTCTCCCACCCCTATCCCCCCTCTCTCTCTCCCACCCCTATCCCCCTCTCTCTCTCTCTCCCACCCCTATCCCCCCTCTCTCTCTCCCACCCCTATCCCCCTCTCTCTCTCTCCCACCCCTATCCCCCTCTCTCTCCCGCCCCTACCCCCCTCTCTCTCCCGCCCCTATCCCTCTCTCTCTCCCGCCCCTATCCCTCTCTCTCTCCCGCCCCTATCCCTCTCTCTCTCCCGCCCCTATCCTATCCCCCTCTTTCTCTCCCGCCCCTATCCTCTCCCCCTCTTTCTCTCCCGCCCCTTTCCCCCACTTTCTCTACCGCCCCGATACATGTCTCTCTCTCTCTCTCTCTCTCTCCCCTCTCTCTCACACTCCCCCTCTCTCACTCCCTCTCTCTCTCACTCCCGGCCCTATCCCTCCCTCTCACTCTCACTCACTCCCGGCCCTATCCCTCCCTCTCACTCACTCCCGGCCCTATCCCTCCCTCTCACTCACTCACTCCCGGCCCTATCCCTCCCTCTCACTCACTCCCGGCCCTATCCCTCCCTCTCACTCACTCCCGGCCCTATCCCTCCCTCTCACTCACTCCCGGCCCTATCCCTCTCTCTCTCTCTCTCACTGCCTGTTCTTGATTACGTGTGTGTGGTGCACGGGTTTCATGGGTGTGCGATCTGAACTCTATCTTGGCCTTCACCAGCGGGCCTTCTCTGTCTTGGCCTTCACCATCCTTCTCTCTCTCTCTCCTGCCCCTATCCCCCTCTCTCTCTTACCCCATCCCTCTCTCCCACCCCAATCCTTCTCTCTCACCCCCCCTATCCCTCTCTCTGCCGCCCCTATCCCTCTCACTCACTCCCGCCCCTATCTCTCTCTCCCTCTCTCGCCCCTATCCCCCCTCTCTCTCCCCCGCCCCTATCCCCCCTCTCTCTCCCCCACCCCTATCCCCCCTCTCTCTCTCCCACCCCTATCCCCCCTCTCTCTCTCTCCCACCCCTATCCCCCCTCTCTCTCTCTCCCACCCCTATCCCCCTCTCTCTCTCCCGCCCCTATCCCCCCTCTCTCTCTCCCGCCCCTCTCTCTCTCTCTCCCACCCCTATCCCTCTCTCTCACTGCCTGTTCTTGGTTACGTGTGTGTGGTGCATGGGTTTCATGGGTGTGCGATCTGAACTCTATCTTGGCCTTCACCAGCGGGCCTTCTCTGTCTTGGCCTTCACCATCCTTCTCTCTCTCTCTCTCTCTCTCTCTCTCTCTCTCTCTCTCTCTCTCTCTCTCTCTCTCTCTCTCTCTCTCTCTCTCTCTCTCTCTCTCTCTCTCTCTCTCTCTCTCTCTCTCTCTCTCTCTCTCTCTCTCTCTCCTGCCCCTATCCCCCTCTCTCTCTTACCCCTATCCCTCTCTCCCACCCCAATCCTTCTCTCTCACCCCCCCCTATCCCTCTCTCTGCCGCCCCTATCCCTCTCACTCACTCCCGCCCCTATCTCTCTCTCCCTCTCTCTCTCTCTCCCACCCCTATCCCCCTCTCTCTCTCCCACCCCTATCCCTCTCTCTCACTGCCTGTTCTTGGTTACGTGTGTGTGGTGCACGGGTTTCATGGGTGTGCGATCTGAACTCTATCTTGGCCTTCACCAGCGGGCCTTCTCTGTCTTGGCCTTCACCATCCTTCTCTCTCACTCACTCCCGCCTCTATCTATGTCTCTATGTCTCTATGTCTCTATGTCTCTATGTGTCTGTGTCTGTGTCTGTGTCTGTGTCTGTGTCTGTGTCTGTGTCTGTGTCTGTGTCTGTGTCTGTGTCTGTGTCTGTGTCTGTGTCTGTGTCTGTGTCTGTGTCTGTGTCTGTGTCTGTGTCTGTGTCTGTGTCTGTGTCTGTGTCTGTGTCTGTGTCTGTGTCTGTGTCTGTGTCTCTGTCTGTGTCTCTGTCTGTGTCTCTGTCTGTGTCTGTGTCTGTGTCTCTGTCTGTGTCTCTGTCTGTGTCTCTGTCTGTGTCTCTGTCTGTGTCTCTGTCTGTGTCTCTGTCTGTGTCTCT
>NC_140978.1:36873500-36881000 GCF_056783735.1 Eptatretus burgeri | reverse complement strand
GGGGCTGGTGAACGTGGGCAGTGGGCATGGCATGACAAAGGCAGCAGGCAAACACAGCCCGCAGAAGAAGGCCGCTGCAGGCAAACACAGCCGGCAGACGAACTGGCCGGCACAGGCCTCGAAGAAAAACAGCCAGCAGATGAACTGGCCGGCACAGGCCTTGCAGCACACAGCTGCCGATGAAGTTGGCCGGCCTCCGCCTTGAAGCAAAACACGGCCAGCCGATGAAGTTGGCCAGCCTTTGCCGTTCAATGGAGGTTGGTGGAGGGAGTGCGGTGGTGCTGGCCACTTGGAAGGCGGGCTCGGACCTACCTACCTGTCTCCCTCCCAACCTATCGCCTTTGCCTGTCACTGTACATACCCACTCCCTTAATTTGTCAAACCCCAATTTAGCCCCAACTTATTTTTTTGTTGTTTTTATTTTTACTCCCCCACTATAAATCGTCCCCTAACCCCCTTTATCGTCCTTGTTCGGCTAACCTATCCTGTCACCGAGCCTACTCCCAACCCCTACGTTCCCTTCCCGGAGGGGAATAAGGGAGAGCTAATGTCCTGTGTCGAGGCCCAACGAAGCCTCAGAATGGCCTCCCCAGAGTTCGGCGATCTAACCCAAAGTGGGTCCAGCGGCCCACAACGACAGCGAGGGGATGGATGGTGCGGAGGGGTACATCTCCTAATCTACCCTAACCATTTAACTGTTAAACTACCCCGGGGCTTTCAACAAGCGCCTCTCGCTTAAACTATTGGTTCTAACAACCCAGATTCCCGTCGCCTGTGTTGGTGTCCTCACAATTTCGGGCCTCGCCCCCCAATTTTCTCTCCGTGCCCTCACACGGTCTCCTGGCTGGGACACGTGGCTCCCTTTGGCAGGCACGACCCTCTGCCGAATCTCCCGCTATGGCAACCCCGGGCACTACACTGCCTCCGAGCCTACCAGCTCCCTAACACCGGGGAGTGCCCCCCATGGCACCTCCCCTGAAACGCACACGTGGCAGGCCGGCCTCCCGGGCCCCTTTCCGAGGGTCACCCGTGCCCACAACACTGCCCACGCGGCTAATGGCGCCCCGGGCCCCCGCACCAAGCAGGCGCACCCGTGCCCACTACTCTATCCCGGCCCCCCATGGGCCCATGGCCTACCGCGGCCGACTAGCCTGGTGCCCGGGGTACCCACTCAGCGATACTCACCTTTCGCAGCCACGCTCCCAAGCCCGTCAACAGGGCTCCTGCACCCCTCCAAATGGGTCTCGAGCCTACTTTCCCACCAACAGCAAAACAACCTCCATTTTTCAATTTGACTAACCCCGCTAACTCACTTTACACTGACCCCGGGGTCCCTTGGGCGGGAGTCACTCCTCCCCCCAATCACTCATCGCACCATGCATTCCCCATTCACTCCACACACACAGACCCGCTGGCCTCACTCACTCACCAAGCACATGCCTCCACTTCACTCACCAACTCTCTTCAACACACACACACCACTGAACTCTGCCATCCTTCTAACTACATCCCCTAACTAACTCGTGCTCCCACGTCGTCCCTTACACTACAGCACGTTCCTTTTAACACTACGTAGCTAAGCTACGTCCCCGCTACACATTCACAAGTCTGTCACTGTCTCCTAACTCAAAAATTCATTTTATTTCCCAACCTAAATCTGGCTACAATCCCTCTAACTAATCCATTCCACGGACTCCATGAGGACTTACCCCTGCCCCATGAAGTCGGTCTAACTAAGCTAACCCTTCCCCCTAACTAGTTTCCATCCTGTGCCCAGGTAAGGGGGTCTTTCACCCCTTGCCCAGGAATCCCTTGCACCCGAAAGTGAGGCTTGCTTTTTTTTTTTTTTCTCATGCGCAGCACCTGCGCGGCAACTCAGAGCTCGCGCACTTTGCACTTTGCAACTGCCCGTGACGTCATGCAGCTGCACGTGTTCCTCGTCCCTCCTTGGACGGGACCATCCGGCAGAGATACCCCTCCTGCCGGATTCCAACCCCACGTGCAGCCATGGCGTCACCGTGCGCATAAAAAAAAAACACAAGCCACACGTCTCGAGGGGTTCCCCACGCGAACACATGTGCTTTGCCCGTTGGAGCTCAACACACACGATCGCGTGGAGAACCCGTCCGGTCCAAATCCGTTTACCTGCCTAAACTTTGTCCGTCCGCGGGATCGGCAAATCCACCGCGTGCGTTTCCGGACCGGGACTTCACTCTCGCAAGCGAGCACGTGGTGGTCTCGTGCGTTGCACAGCACGAACCGCGTGCTCACTGCTGGGTGAACCCGGCACGGTCCCCGAAACAACTACAGCCGCTACCCGGCTTTCTCTCCTCTGTCGCCGTCTCCGTCTCCATTCCACACACGCATACCTGCGTGTTACGACGCACACAGTCCACTCCATCACATTCACACGGGGAGATGCGGCTGCGTGCTCCCGCATGCCAACCGACATCTCCCTCTCATACCGCTCTCTCACACACACGGTCTCCCTGGCACACAGCGACCTTGCACACGGCCGTTCACTCACGCACGGTGCCTCACCCGCACTCCGTGCCTCATCCACACACGCGGGGGCACTCACCCGCGGTTCCTCATTCATACACACGGCGACACTCACACGCGGTCTCTTCCATACACGGTGCCTCACCCACACACGCGGGGGCACTAACCCGCGGTGCCTCACTCGCACTCCGTGCCTCATCCACACACGCGGGGGCACTCAACCGCGGTGCCTCATTCACACACACGGCGACACTCACACACGGTGCCTCTTCCACACACGGCGTGCTGGGAAGCACGCACTCTGGCACCATCGCCACCACACCACTCACACACGGGGTCGCTTCCACACACGGTGCCGCACTCACACCTTGCACCACACACACAGGGACAACCACACTGGGGATTTGTGTCCCCACAAGGGTCTCCGGGGCCTCTATACCCCCCAAGCTCTCCAAGCACCTGTCCACAGCACTCGTCCCCTCAACCTCGCAAAGCACGACCGAACTCACCTGGTCGTGACTCACCTCAAGGGGGCAGACTCCCTCCCCTCGTTCCTGGAGGAGGCCATCCAGGTGCTCGCACTGGGTCTCTGCACGCTCCGCGAGCTCACCCCCATTGTCCTCCACTACCTCCGTGTGTGTGTGTGCGTCACTTACCCCGTCTTTATCGTGTAGTCTTCCCTCTATCGTTCCTATCTCCCGTGTCTCTGCCAACTCTTCACCCTTTACCTCCCTTGTCTCAACTATTATTTCCTTTGTCACGGCCTTCATGCCCGCCTGCAGGCATCGGCCCATGTTCTGCGTCTCACCCCGCAGCTTTTTCGTTTCTTCCTTCATTTGCTTGCTCATGCTTTTTATTTCGTTTATAAATTCAGTTTTCATTTGTGCCAGCATGGTGAATAGCTGGGCCATGTCGGATGCACTCAAGTGAGCCGTTTCGGCAGGGGTTGGGGAAGGGTCTTGGTGGAGAGGGGGGGGGAGGTGTCATACACCGCGGCCGCTGCCGCACCCACCTCGGGCCCTGGGTTCAGTTGGGCGAGTCCGTGTTCCTGCACAATCAACATTTCCTGCTCGGGGATTCCATCCTGGACCATGGATCCTACACATTCTACATCCATTTCTAATACCCCCGGCTCCCGCTCGCCTTGAGACGCCATCTTGCTTCTCGTGAAGGGTTAATTTGCTCGCTCGTAATTTGGAGGGAATCGGGGGTCGCTTCTCTCACCCCTGGACCGATTCCCGTGAATTTAGCCGGAGACAGGAGAGCCCGTTTTCCTGTTCTCCGATACCAGTGCCGCGAGGAGGGCGATGAATTTGTATCGCACGACCTGACACCAGTGTTGCGGATTTCGCGCCCGCCGGCGTGCTGACGGCCACGTAACTCGAATCGCGGCACGTCGCCCACCGGACGGACAATCCAGTCGTGACCCTCTCGGACTAACGCCGGGAACCAGTCACGGGTGGACCTTTCGGTCTCACCGCGATCGAGCCAATCAGCCCCCGCGTGGGATAGGGTTGCTCGCCAAATTCGACCTACCCAAGTACCCACGCGGAGGGTAGACCGGGCGATCGCACCTCGCCGCAGGTCGACTTCGGACACGGGCCACTTAAGCGACCCGTTCCGTACTATCAGAATAACCGAGCGGTGTTATCGTCGACCTCGACGGTTCGATTAATTATCGGGCGTATTCAGCCCACTACCAACCCTTTACGTGAAGCAAGATGAGGATTCAAAGAAAGAAATGACGAAGCGAAGCGGGAAACAGTTCAACCATAAAGCACATTTATTCGCGACGAACGGAAAGCACACATTCAATTCCACCAAAAGCACACAAAAAAAAAGAAAACACAATTCCATTTCCACAAAAAGCAAATATAAAAGCGAAACACAATGCAGAGCTAATACCGACTACCGAGCACACGGCAACACTTATACAATTCTACTTCACAGACGGCGCCGACAACACATACCCAAAACCAAGGAAAAGAAATACCCCCAAGAATGAGGCGGGCCTGAGGCCGAGACCGGGTCGCGCCTACCCGTCTGGTGATGGGACGCGGAGCGGCGATGGCGCCTCACTCCGCGGGCCTCGCGGACAGTGTCTGGCAGGGGGTGGGAAAGGGGGCCCCCTTGGTCGCACTATCTCAGCGCGGGGGGGAAACAGGAGGGGGTTGTTGATGCTCGGGGTATAGAGGATGGTGTGCGTCTCCACCTCGGCCAGGACGCGCTGCCGGCCTCCCTCGGGCGTGCAACTCCTGGCACCGACGCGAGCACCCCTCGTCTGCCTTCGCCGCTGCCGCCTCTCCGCCTCTGGACTCTCCACCCTGGACTCTTCTTTGGGCTCTCCTCGTTCGACTCTCTTCAGCTTCTCCAGCTACTGCAGGCTTCGGGCTCCAGACTTCCACACTCTTCTCACTCTGCTGACTGACGAACACCGTCCTTTTATCCCCCCGTAGCTTCGCCTTTGACCCCCTCCCTTTGACCTTTCACCTCGCTCCCCATTGGCCCGAGAAAAAGTGGGCGTGAAGGCTTTTTGATCCACAAATTTGCATATATCGATCGTTCTGGAGGCGGGGCCAAATCGCCCCTCGCTCACCGATTGGACGGCAAAAAGTGGGCGTGTGTCGTTTTTGATCCGTTTTTGAAGCACAAAATCCGTGATTTTGTACACGCTGTTCAACGTGCGCCCTGCACGAGTCCAACACCGGTACCCACAGCGGGGCAAGAACGGTGGCGATGCTACGGTTGCGAGGTGTGACGTGAAGGTCGTGGCGGTTGTGGTGAAGCGGTGGTTGTGGTTGTTGTGGTTGTGGTGGTAATCATGGCGGTTGGTCCAAAATAAAGATCCTGAACGGCTATCAGACTAAAACGGCTATCCTGAAGAGTCGCAGCACGCATAAATGACATGTATTCCCACTAGACAACGGGTTTGGGCCTAACTACACATGCACTTACCGAGATACCTCACCTAAGGGACCTGAATGGTGGTTTGCGAATTTGGTAACCACAACAAAATATATATATATATATATATATATATATATATATATATATATATATATATATATATATATATATATATATATATATATATATATATATATATATATATATATATATATATATATATATATATATATATATATATATATATATATATATATATCTCCCTCTCTCCCTCTCACTCCCTCTCTCTCACTCCCTCTCTCTCACTCCCGGCCCTATCCCTCCCTCTCACTCACTCCCGGCCCTATCCCTCCCTCTCACTCACTCCCGGCCCTATCCCTCCCTCTCACTCACTCCCGGCCCTATCCCTCCCTCTCACTCACTCCCGGCCCTATCCCTCCCTCTCACTCACTCCCGGCCCTATCCCTCCCTCTCACTCACTCCCGGCCCTATCCCTCCCTCTCACTCACTCCCGGCCCTATCCCTCCCTCTCACTCACTCCCGGCCCTATCCCTCCCTCTCACTCACTCCCGGCCCTATCCCTCCCTCTCACTCACTCCCGGCCCTATCCCTCCCTCTCACTCACTCCCGGCCCTATCCCTCCCTCTCACTCACTCCCGGCCCTATCCCTCCCTCTCACTCACTCCCGGCCCTATCCCTCCCTCTCACTCACTCCCGGCCCTATCCCTCCCTCTCACTCACTCCCGGCCCTATCCCTCCCTCTCACTCACTCCCGGCCCTATCCCTCCCTCTCACTCACTCCCGGCCCTATCCCTCCCTCTCACTCACTCCCGGCCCTATCCCTCCCTCTCACTCACTCCCGGCCCTATCCCTCCCTCTCACTCACTCCCGGCCCTATCCCTCCCTCTCACTCACTCCCGGCCCTATCCCTCCCTCTCACTCACTCCCGGCCCTATCCCTCCCTCTCACTCACTCCCGGCCCTATCCCTCCCTCTCACTCACTCCCGGCCCTATCCCTCCCTCTCACTCACTCCCGGCCCTATCCCTCCCTCTCACTCACTCCCGGCCCTATCCCTCTCTCTCTCTCAAACTGCCTGTTCTTGGTTACGTGTGTGTGGTGCACAGGTTTCATGGGTGTGCGATCTGAACTCTATCTTGGCCTTCACCAGCGGGCCTTCTCTGTCTTGGCCTTCACCATCCTTCTCTCTCTCTCGCTCCTGCCCCTATCCCCCTCTCTCTCTTACCCCTATCCCTCTCTCCCACCCCAATCCTTCTCTCTCACCCCCCTATCCCTCTCTCTGCCGCCCCTATCCCTCTCACTCACTCCCGCCCCTATCTCTCTCCCTCTCTCGCCCCTATCCCCCCTCTCTCCCCCACCCCTATCCCCCCTCTCTCTCTCCCACCCCTATCCCCCCTCTCTCTCTCCCACCCCTATCCCCCCTCTCTCTCTCTCTCTCTCTCTCTCTCTCCCGCCCCTCTCTCTCTCTCTCCCACCCCTATCCCTCTCTCTCACTGCCTGTTCTTGGTTACGTGTGTGTGGTGCACGGGTTTCATGGGTGTGCGATCTGAACTCTATCTTGGCCTTCACCAGCGGGCCTTCTCTGTCTTGGCCTTCACCATCCTTCTCTCTCTCTCTCTCTCTCTCCCACCCCAATCCTTCTCTCTCACCCCCCCCTATCCCTCTCTCTGCCACCCCTATCCCTCTCTCCCGCCCCTATCCCCCTCTCTCTCTCTCCCGCCCCTATCCCCCTCTCTCTCTCTCCCGCCCCTATCCCCCTCTCTCTCTCTCTCCCGCCCCTATCCCCCTCTCTCTCTCTCCCGCCCCTATCCCCCTCTCTCTCTCTCCCGCCCCTATCCCCCTCTCTCTCTCTCCCGCCCCTATCCCCCTCTCTCTCTCTCCCGCCCTATCCCCCTCTCTCTCTCTCTCCCGCCCCTATCCCCCTCTCTCTCTCTCTCTCCCGCCCCTATCCTCTCTCTCTCTCTCTCTCTCTCTCTCTCTCTCTCTCTCCCGCCCCTATCTCTCTCTTTCTCTCTCTCTCTCTCCCGCCCCTATCTCTCTCTTTCTCTCTCCCACCCCCACCCCTATCTCTC
>NC_140978.1:36836000-36868500 GCF_056783735.1 Eptatretus burgeri | reverse complement strand
ATTTTGGTATCGTGGTTCGAGACGCGTAACCCGAGAATTGTGCCGAACCATCCGGCGTTATAACCTCGGAGACGGCGATGGTTAGGGTGGCGCTGAATCTGTAACATTTGGCTGTCGAGAGTCGGGTGCGAAAACCCAAACTGGTTACGAACAGTGATTGACGCACTCGTCCGAATTTCCCGCCACCCCGGGATCCGTAACAATATGTATACACTTTTTACGGCTACGGTTTTCTGGTCTGCTACGAGGGGTTATCCTCAGTTCCCCTCTGACTTACTGTGCCTGAGGCCGCTGAGCACGAATAACTTTGTGTCGTGGTGGGTTGCTCGGCAACAGCAAACCCCATTTAGTCAACCACTTGGTCCAGTGTCCTTCGTCTAATTGCCGGTTAACTGGAGGTCACGTGATCTCCTGATCGGGGGACGCGCCCTCAGCTATGCACGAAGCTTATCTTAATTAGATCTTAACTGGGGCGGCCGAGCAACAGCGAGTGCATACAGGACTTCGATGAAAGCCAATTAATTGGGAAATTATAACCTCCCAGACTAACGTAGGTGCGAACAGCACTAGACCAATGGGGGAAAATACGAACACAGACAGATCAGAAATGAAATTCAACAAAAGGGGATTTATCAATTTCAGGACAATGTAAAATGTGAACATACGGTGCTTGGCAGCATTTTAATGCACAGGCATGAAATCAAAAAAGGGGAAATGCAGTAATAAAAAAAACTCCAAGGGCACTCGGTGGAGTGCATACCTCTGCCACGTAATGCATGACCCACGAGAACATATTGGGCCCAATACATTTTTGAAATAGCATGCTATATAATCGTTTTTGGCCCAATCTCTCAATGGTGAAGAATCACTTGGAAAATTAAATAATGCTCTTATTAAGATCCGGATTTGGATCTTCACCAAAATTGAATCAATTCATCGTGGTCACACACCCAACCTGTCCACAACTTTTTGAGACCATGCTCTATATTAGTTTAGCCCTATCTCTCAATGGTGAAGAATCACTTAAAAAATTATTGGATCCAGATTCGGATCTTCACCAAAATTGAATCAAGTGGCCCCATCTCTCAAGGGTGAAGAATCACTTTAAAAATTCTAGTAGTCGGATCGGGATCCGGATCTTCACCAAAATTTAATCAGTTCGTCCTCGTCACACACCCAACCTGCCCACAAAATTTCATCCGGATCCGTCCACAGCTTTTTGAGATATCCCGCACACAAACAAACAGACAGATGGACAAGGGTGAAAACATAACCTCCTTCACCTTCGGTGGCGGAGGTAAAAAAAAATGTACACAAAGATAATGCACCTCCCGTTTTCACCTCAATCATCCAACCAACCTCACTCATCAAACTCACTCATGTGAGTATTAGGTCATGTGAAGGTGGGTCGGTTCGTTCAGTTTCGTTGTGCAGATCACCAATCTAAACGAAATTCACCCTGTACATTCATGAGAACACACCATTGAAATTCCTACTTGTTTCCATATGGACAAGTTGACACACCGACAGTTATTACCATTTGAAATTACCGCCGTGAAGTGGGCGTGGCGTGCTTGTAATCGCGGAGGAAACGACCAGGAAACAACACATCAAGATGGCGACGCCCATGGTTGTCTGGTGATTGAGTGATTTTTTTGGTCTTTCAGCAACCAAATATGCATTGTTTCACACTTGAGCGGGGAGGATGATGAGAAAGTGACCCAATTCACGGATAAGAGCTGGCTTAAGGTATGTGAGCGTGCGAAGGCTTGGTGCGACGCCACAGATAGTGAATCTATCAACAAATGCCGTTTGCTGGCTGATCAAATTATGAAACTGCTGCCAATGACTGATCCTCTTGCAGATGCCGGCTGTCACCGGTTCTGCTATGCGTCATTTTGTAACAAGGATTATATAAAATGTACTGAAGCCAGGAAAAGGAAATCAGAAGCTAGCACTACTGCAGTTTCTGCTCGAGCAAGTGAGGTGGTGGGCGGACTCGAAGAAGAGGGGCACTCATCTATCTATAATTCCAGAAATCTGTGTGTGTGTGTGTATGTGTGTCTATGACCGCAGTTTCTCGACAACCGCTGGTCCGATCTAATTGAAACTTGCCAGGTATATTGCTGGGGACCCGAGGATGTGCCTTTTCAAGGTTTGATATTAATCGGACAAGTGCTTCCCAAGTTATGGCCATTTATTTACCAAACCAATGATAGACACGTTGTTGTGTGGACGTGGCTGATGGGAAAGGGAAGCTCAGCCGCGTTCGCCATTACGGGTTACAACGTATGAACTTCCTGATCCATTACGGGTTACAACGTACGGACTTCCGGATAATGATGACTTCATGTATTCTAATAATTTGTCGATTTCTTATGTGCATTTATCGATAAACACAATGCCCCAAGTTATGATCGTTTTCATATTAGACGGTGTATAAATTTCGGTAACATCAGAGTGCTGGAATGCTCCGAACCAGGAAGGAAATTTTTTTTCTCTCTCTTCTCTTTTCTTTTTGTTTTTCCTTGCCACGACATTGCGAAAAGGTAAAATATGTTGGCGCTAATTGAATAATTGGGTATTAAAACTAAATTGCGAATAATCATAAGTGCGAATAATATTCGAACTTCCGGGCCACGCACGTACGGGCATTCGAGAGCGAAGAAACGGCCTGCATGGTTGTTGTTTGTTGCTCGCGGTTTGACTATTTATTTATTATTATTATTTGTTTTTTTTACGGGCACGTACTAGTACCACAAAATACGTAGAAAATCCCTCAGAACCTCTGTAGAAAGGGTGGCTGGCAAATCAGCTGATGTACTGCCAAGAGTTTGTGTGATATGCCAGAAAAAAAAACAAATTCATCTGCGTCAAAGGAAAATCTCAACGTGATCAGTTGTCCCTGGCAGAAACACAGGATGGAGGAAAGCTGAGGGAAACTGCTGAGCAGAGGAGAGATGAACGTGATTTGAGAATAATGACAACTATAAAGAATAAAGAGTGTGTGGCGCTGGAAGTTTGTTATCACCAGAAATGTTATTACGAGTATGTGAATGACACATACCACAGACAGAGTGAAAGTAAACTCCAAACTCAGAGAGTGAACTATGACTCAACATTTGACATTTTCTGTGATAAAGTAATCCAGGTAAGACTCATTGATGGAAAGCAATCTATACATATGAAGAAGTTGTGCAAGATTTCAATGACCTACTCAGAGTAAGCGAAGGTCAGGATAAGGCCAACTTCCAGGCAACAAGACTGAAGAAAAGACTACAGGAACGGTACCCAGACATGATTTTTCTATCGTCCACCAAAATTGTCTGAGAGCGAAGTGGTGTACATGAAGGACATTGATATTGGTTCCATTGCTCAGGCTGCTGTTGTAGACAGTAGCTCTACAAAAGAAACAGAGTCAACTACAGAGGATGAAGCCAGCCAGGGTCCACAGCAGGGTGACTCAGACCTCAATTTACATGTTCTATACTCGGGAGCACTCATGGTGAGGGATGACCTGAACAAACACCAAAGTGTGGACATTACATGGCCCTACTTGGAAATGGTAGAGCTATCACTAGAGCTTATACGGGCAACTCGTACTTCGAACTGGCCGAAACACCTTGCTATCATGAGAGCATCAATGCCCTGGTAGTTTGCGTACGATCACCTAAACTATGCAAGGTACTTACCCGTTTAGTGGCTGGAAATGGCCGGGCGAGAGCACTCCCACCCAGACACCTATCAAGCGTTCATGGACGGCAAATGGACTGCCCAACGGCATACTCGTTATGGATTTAGTAGTGTTGCGTGTGATCAGATCATAGAGCAGACTTTAAATAGGGACAGCAAGACCAGTGGAGGCATCATTGGTTACACTCAGAAAAGCACAGCTGTGAAGAAGTGGATCCTGTCCCAAACAGCACGTGCGGAAATCGCAAGGAAATGCGAGTCCATGGCGGGTATCCACAACGAGCCCCGAACGAGAAAGGATTTGGATGTGTCGAGCTCGAAGAAGAACGAAGCAGTGGTGGTACAAGTGATGGACACAGTACTTCAAATGATTAACCCTTTCTCCGGCGCTCACCTTGAACTCGTCAATATTAGTTCAGGTGTCATCGCACTGCCAGCCACTTCCGCAGACTTTATGAACGCGTATGTCAAGGGAGAGAATGCTGTCGTGCAATTCATACGTGATCGGCTTCTCTCGGGTGAGGTCCCATTCTTCAGTCCGATTTCGAAGGCCAAATTGGCAACTTTCTCAAAGGCGCGAGGCAAGTCGGCGACTCCCCACCAGCAGACGCCGAAGGTTGAAATTGCGAATGAATGTCGTCTTTTCACACGACTGCTGTTGATTGGCGAGTAAGGCAATGTAACACTCCACGATCTGCTCGCGTACCCACTGGTGAACATATCTTTCCCGCTGGCATCCGGTGATTGTTCGATTGCTAAGACGGACAAAGCCAAACTCCGCAACCATACACTGAAACTGTGGCCCGATTGCCGTGTGGACGCTCGGCCTATCCAAGGTGCAACAATTGTGGATGGAATGGCCGTTATTCAGGCGATAAAGGCTGGTTCACTGCCTAACACTTTCGGCAAACTGGAAGAGATGGTGCTGAACATCGTAGTGGCCAAAGCACGACATAACCAATCTTCGAGACTGGATGTGGTGTTTGATACTTACCCAAGTATCAGCATCAAGTGCCTGGAGCACGCCAGACGAGCGGGCAGGGCGGGCGATCTTCAGGTACGAACCATCTACAGACGTGATCAAGCCCTTCCAAAACAGTGGGCCAATTATCTCCTGAGCGGAGCCAACAAGGAGGCGTTGATAGAGTTCATCGTCGAATCGTGGACGAGAAACATCTCTCCATCAAAACTGGGTGACATGCTGTTGTACGTCAGTCATGCCGGCAAATGTGAGAAAATCAAGGGGTCGAATGGTGTCATGACTGTGTCATCAGTACCTGAACTTGAATGTGACCATGAGGAAGCTGACACGAAGCTCCTGCTTCATGCCGCTCACGCGGGACAGAATGAAGAGTCGGTTCGCATAGAGAGTTTCGACACGGATGTGTTTGTGTTGGCATTGGCTCACTCGAAGTCGATTCGGGCGTGAAATTTCCATCTGGTCACAGGAAGTCCCAAGGACATTATCGTCGTTGATATTAGGAAGCTGAGTAATGCCCTGGAAAGTTCTGTTTGCGATGCGGTGATCGGTATGCACAATTTCACGGGGAGTGATACCACCAGTGCATTCCATGGTAAGGGCAAAACAAGGCCATTTGACTTGATGATGAAGAGTCCCCATCTCATCACCTGTTTCGGGAGCATTGGTCGAGAATTCACGCTAGATCAGAATATCATTCACGACCTGGAACAATTCGTTTGCGCCATGTACAATCAGCCGACCATGAAGAGTGTGGATGAGGCTCGCTACAAGCTATTCTGCAGCCAATCGCTGGGAGAACAGAAGTTGCCGCCGACAAGCGACGCTCTGATGCTGCATTGCAAAAGAGTGAACTATCACTCTGCGATCCACCACCGCGTGACTGAGAGGTTTATAGAAGCCCCTTCTCCTACATTTCACGGATGGATGGAACGCAACGGAGCACTGAATGTTCACTGGCTGAGCAAACCACCAGCGCCGAAGGAACTGTTAGAGGCGATGAAATGTAATTGCAAGAAGACGAAATGTGAGACCAACCAGTGTTCTTGCCGGTCAAGAGGACTGTCCTGCGCAGAGTGCTGTGGGTGTCAAAACTGCGCCAACGATGAACAGACCCATGCAGAAATGGAACTTATGGATGATGAAAGCAGAACTGACGATGATTCCGACGACGAACTGTGAATGCGGGTGTCACACTGCTTTTGCTGTGGTGATCTACTACACAGTAGTATTCAGATTGGTTAGCATGTAATAGTGGACTTGAGTTTTGTAATAACAGCAGTCAAGAGCCTAGTTCAGCAACCGCTTCAGAGCAAGAAATACTGGAGTTCTAAGACAGTAATCTTCTTGTGGCAGTTCTACTTTTCACCAGGCTGTCGCGCAGTGTCTTTGTCTTTGATTTTATCCGTAAGAGCCAATGTATCTGTCTAATAGGCGCTGTAACTGTCTTTAATAGTCAATGTAACTTACCTTTAATAGCCAGTGTGGCTGCCTTTTAAGCAAAAAGTTGCCTTGGTCAACTCGAAGGCCTGTCTGGTCGGTCCAGACGTTTTCAGCCGGTAAAAATATGTAACTGCTTCGGTTTACGACCTTTAATGATAAACATCTTTAATAACAGTGAATAGGGCTCTGTATAAACATATTGTATCATTTTAAGACCTCACAAGAGTTTTCTTTGACGTACATATCAGTCTCTCCTTGATTCTTCATTTCTGTGTCAAAATCGTGCTTTAATGTTCGGTGCATCTTTAACTGCCAAAAATGACCAATTATGTCACATCCTCGACGTGGAAACAAGTGGATTTGGACTCGGCGTCTAAAATTCTTTAAGTATGCCAAATTTCATCCAGATTGGTGATCTGCACAACGAAAATCATTTTCTGAAGGTTATAGCGAGTACCTCCACATGGTCGATATATTAAAAGTGTTTGATATCAAATTTGTGACTTTTGTCTTTATTTTATCGGGCTGGTAGAAATTCTGCTGGGCCGGCAACTTTTTCTAGTCACCGGCCCTGCTGGCCGGTGGATAAAAATGTTAATTTGCACCCCTGGTCTGTGGGGGGTGTAGATGAGGTGATGATGATGGAGGAAGGAGGGTAGTTCATGTGCGGTGGAGGTGATGTCGTGATTAGTGGGTTGTGAGGTCTTGGGGCGATGAATGGCGTGCACAGTATAATGTCTTGATGCAATGTAAATGAAAGTGTGAAATGAAAAACAAGTGCAAATAAAAGCGTGCACGAATAAATGATAAGTGTTGTGTACTTATTGCGTCGTCTGAAGGAAGATTATGGGGAGGTTGTGTAAAGGGGTAGTTTGGTCTCGGCACGCGATTCAAACGAGCTTTTGGCACAAAATGCAAATTAGCCAGTGCCCGTGTTGCACAGCCTGTGTCACGAAGCTCATACTTAGGTGATTTACAATTACCCCCTAAGAAATGGTGAGAAGAGGGGGAAAACACCTATCTAACCCTTTACCAACACATTCAACCCACTACACAAGGGGAAGCGACTATTCTGAACTTATACTGTGGAAATAACTAAACTGAGGGACCTGTATGTTGTGTGCCAACAATTGCCTTTGGGGCCGGTTCCTTGAACCGCAAAAATATATATACCCCCACAAAACTGCAAAGCATGTGTGCCAAAATAGCAAATAGATAAGAATTTTGTAACTCTCATAACATCCTCCCTGTCTTCTTCCCTGCCCATGCCCATGCCCCTGCCCTCCCCCTAACTACCTTTCTAAATCAACTGCCTCAAAAGAAAACAACAGAAATAATCCTGAAATACAATCGCAAAATAACAAGAATTCCTGGTTTATGAAGAGAGAGGACTTCATGAGACTCACGATATCTTTGATGTACCTCTCCTTTGTCACAAACTCTCTGAGCAGATATGAAGTATCAGCCTGAAAGGGAAAACAAACACAATGTTTGAAATGAATGGGGGATTAAAACATGAGGACAAAATGTGCGAATGGGAGAAAATGTATGGTGTACCTGGTGGTAGATACGAGTGTCATTGACTCTGATCACGACACCATCAACTCGAAGGAAAAACCGCAGCAACAGGAAGAATCCACTTGGCATGACCCTCTTGAGTAGTTTATGGGTGGGGGAGGGTGGAGGGAAAAGGGTAGGAGGATGGGTGGATGGAAGGAGGGGGGGGGACAGGAAGATGGACAAATGGAGGTGCGGACGGGCGGATGAAAAAAAGAGGGGAGGTCGGACAGGCGGATGGGAAAGGGGAGGTGCGGATGGGAAAGGGGAGGAGCGGATGGGAAAGGGGAAGTGCGGATAGGCGGATGGAAAAGGGGAGGTGCGGATGGAAAAGGAGATGGGCGGATGGAAAAGGAGATGGGCGGATGGAAAAGGGCAGGTGCGGATAGGTGGATGGAAAAGGGGAGGTGCGGACGGGCGGATTGAAAAGGGGATGGGCGGATGGAAAAGGGGAGGTGTGGACGAACGGATGGAAAAGGGGAGGAGCAGACAGAAAAGTGGAGGGGGCAGTCAGGCGGACAGAAAAGGGGAGGGGAGGATGGGCAGATGGAAAACGGGAGGTGCGGATGGAAGAGGGGAGGTGCGGATGGAAAAGGGGAGGTGCGGATGGAAAAGGGGAGGTGCGGATGGAAAAGGGGAGGTGCGGATGGAAAAGGGGAGGTGCGGATGGAAAAGGGGAGGGGCGGATGGAAAAGGGGAGGTGCGGAGGGAAAAGAGGAGGTGCGGATGGAAAAGGGGAGGTGCGGAGGGAAAAGGGGAGGTGCGGACGGGCAGATGGAAAAGGGGAGGTGCAGACGGGCAGATGGAAAAGGGGAGGTGCAGACGGGCAGATGGAAAAGGGGAGGTGCAGACGGGCAGATGGAAAAGGGGAGGTGCGGACATAAAAAGGGAAGGGGGCGGTCGGGTGGACAGAAAAGAGGAGGGGGAGGACGGGCGGATGGAAAACGGGAGGGGGCGGACGGAAAACGGGAGGAGGTGGACGGACGGATGGAAAACGGGAGGGGCGGACGGACGGATGGAAAATGGGAGGCGGACGGACAGATGGAAAAGGGGAGGGGCGGGCAGGTGGATGGAAAATGGGAGGGGCGGATTAGGTGGATGGAACAAGGGAGGGAGACGGGTGGATGGAAGGGGAGGGGTGGATGGAAGGGGAGGGGGTGGATGGAAGGGGAGGGGTGGATGGAAGGGGAGGGGTGGATGGAAGGGGAGGGGTGGATGGAAGGGGAGGGGTGGATGGAAGGGGAGGGGTGGATGGAAGGGGAGGGGTGGATGGAAGGGGAGGGGTGGATGGAAGGGGAGGGGTGGATGGAAGGGGAGGGGTGGATGGAAGGGGAGGGGGTGGATGGAAGGGGAGGGGTGGATGGAAGGGGAGGGGTGGATGGAAGGGGAGGGGTGGATGGAAGGGGAGGGGTGGATGTAAGGGGAGGGGTGGATGTAAGGGGAGGAGGGTGGATGGAAGGGGAGGGGGCGGGTGGATGGAAGGGGAGGGGGGCGGGTGGATGGAAGGTGAGGCAAAAATAAACCAAACATTCCAGGCTGTTAAAGGAGTCACATTGTTTGGCATTTTGACCAGAAAATGTCATTCAATCAGAGCTATTAAGGTTCAACTCCCTTTTGACAACAACCAATGAACTACAGAATGCATAAATTTGGACAAATACATTAATCATAGGTTAGACAATGACAATAGGTGTACAGAGGATGCCATTTAACACAACACCGATATAATCTACCAAATGGCAAAAAAAAGGGTACAACTAACTCTCCAACCAGACAGCATAAAAGGACAGACATCCCAACAAGCAGAGGCAGCATGGTTCCAAGTCGTACCACTTTCACAGACAGGATAGAAATTCCGTGATCGTGTAGCTCATCCTCAAAGAGTACGACATCCTCGAAGAAAAGAATCGGCTCCCGGTTCATCAGCTTGGCCTGGTCAATCCTTTCCGTTGTTGGCTGCACCTGTGAATGACACACAGGCCTCAAACCAGAATTCAACCTCCAAAAATATCACAATGATGCTCTGAATTAAAACTGGGCTTTTGTACATATTTGCAACTCGGTTTGCAAGTTTATTACAAAAAAATACACCCGTGCGGGAGTGACGGTCATCTCTGCGAGAAACAAGCATGAGTTCCTGTTACTAGGGTGTCGTGTTCTCGGGTCAGGAGGGATTTTTGGCCAACTTTGAAGTCACGTGACGCGAATATCGAAAATCCGGCCCGACCAAATCTAGATATTGTCCCATAGATTCATATGCCACAATCAAATTCAAGATAACTTAAGAAATGTAGGAGGAGATAGATTTTGAAAATCGTCATTTTGCAACTACATGAAGCAGTTTTCGCAAAATTCAGTCACGTGACGTGTACGTATTCGAAGATATCGGTATTCTTTCGAATGGACATGAGCTGCTATGCAACAACACCATTCACTAACTTTTACCATGCCCAGTAGAGAATATATAGCCTCCTGAAGGTAGGGCACTTTTTGCAAAGTGTGAAGTCACATGACGCGAAAACGAAAGCGAAATTCGAAAATCCGTCCCGACCAAAATTTAGATACTGTCCCATGCATTCATATGCCACAATCAAATTCAAGATCGCTTGAGAAATGTAGGAGATAGATAGATTTTTAAAATCATCATTTTCGCATTTTTTGCCAACTTTGAAGGTCACGTGACATGAAAATGAAAGCGAATATCGAAAATCCGGCCCGACCAAATTTAGATATTGTCCCATAGATTAATATGCTACAATCAAATTCAAGATCGCTTGAGAAATGGCGGAGGAGATAGAATTTGAAAATCGTCATTTTCGCAACTTCAAAGGCCTCATGACCTTGACCTTTGGTGACCTTGAAAGTCATACCATCGTGTACGTCTCATCGACCTCTATCAGGATCACTAATGACCAGATCTCCCGCTTCAACTTCATTGTGAACGGACGGACGGATCGAAGGACATAGACACCCATATTATTAGGTCATGCTCGAAGAGATGACCTAAAAAGACAACACTTGCTTTACTCATCAAGGTATCCTCAAATTCCGTACCCACTTTTCACTATTGGAGTGGAAACCTTGAGGGTACAGTGTAATTATTTTCTTTAACCAAGGGATTTTATTAAAAGTTGATGTTTTGATCATTCATTGAATTTAACTTTGTTCCTCTGACAATAGGGCAAATGCTTCCAAACATCAACCGCACCTCCTTTCTCATGGTGGTAAATGCACTCAACATTTGTTTATTTACACGAGCCTTCACAGATCCACACGAGCCTTCACAGAAATAAGTAGTATGATTTGGGATGTGTACATAGCCAGTGAAGGACATCAATGTGGTTCCTCATATACATAAATGACCTCTCTGATACTCTAAATTGTGCTGAAAACAATACCCCTTCCCACAGACAGATCAATAGACAGCAGCTGTGTCACTTGCTCCGCTAATCTCAAGTTATTAGATGCTGATCTGATAAATGAAACATGTTTTTCAATCCTGACAAATGTCTTAACCTGTTGCTCTGGGAGGATCGTCAAAATGACCCAACTAGTTATCACCATGGGGAGCCACGCAAGGAGGTTCAATCCTTTGAATTTCTTGGCCTCGCCCTCAGCCATCAACTCCCATGGGCTAACTTGTATAGCAAAGCTGGCTTTCAAGGTAAACCCTGGACCAGGCATCCATTGTTTCTTCAAGTAATTACTTGGAAATCAGAACTTCTCACAGCCTGCAAGGCCTTTATCCGTAGCTTAATGGATTCTTTCTCTCCCCTATGGGCTGGCACACCAGCATCACATCTGTCTCTCCTGGATACTGTGGAATCTAAAGGTCACATTATTAACATCTCTGCTGACGAGGCCGAATCACAAGGCCTGTTGCTGTCGCATCAGAGACAGGTTGGTGACCTGTTTTGTACAGCCTCTCCTCCAGTCTCGCTCCTGCTCTCTAAGCCCTCCGATCCTCCGTAGCGTCTCCAGGATGTACGCGGTCTTCCGGTAACTCCCTCCTGGTTCAACTTCCAAAATCCAAGCTGAATGCACACACTAATTACTTTTAGTACACCTTTCTTCCACCTATGTAAAATGCCTTTTGGAGATGGTTCAACCCGCTGTTGCCACTGTTCAAGCAAGCGGTGCACCACAATCTCATGTCATCCCCACACCCCTCACCCCCAAGTGATGTCTTTCACACCATTAACCCAACCTAACAACCTTCATCGCTAATTCCCTTGTTTGTCATAGTAATCTATATTTTTATATACAGTAATCCCCCGCTATATCGAAGTTCACCTATCACGCCCCTGCTTCATCGCGGTTTTTCCCTTGGATCCTTTCTAAATTTTTCTGCGGATTCCCCCGGTATATCGCGGTAATAATATATAAAATATAACATATATATATATATATATATATATATATATATATATATATATAAAATATAATATATAAAATCCTCTACGAACATGCACGTCATCCCAACGTCCAACTCAACCCGTCCTATGCTGATCTGTTTAATTAAAGTTTTTTTCTTTATGATCAGTGCATGGGGAGATGAAATGTGCATTAATTGCAATAGTTGTGGAGTGAGGGGGGAGGGGGGGTTAACATGTGTTGTGAGTTGCTCTGGGGGCAGCGCATTTTTGTATGCACGCTTCGCTGTATTGAGAAAAGCTCTTCTGAATGGGGTCTGAGTTCGAGTTCAGATATGGGGATCTTCAAGCACAGGATCCTCAACTGAAGACCCTGACGATGAAGTCGGATAACTGGAAACTGAGACCGGATAAAATTTTCTCACCATTCACATGAAAGGCGAGAGAGAATGATACGGTGTATATCAGTTGTTTTTTTTATGGGGCTATCGTGTTTATAATAACACGAGTCCTTCACGTCGATATTCTTACGAAATCAATGAAAATAGTGTTACGAATTTGGGAATTTGATTGCACACAACATACAGGTTCCTTTAGTCAGCTATGTCGATAAGTGCTTGTTCCCTAGATAGCTCACCTTTCATTGTTTAAATGTTCAGAAATCGATTAGATGCGCTGCGGATTGATTTAATAGTTAGGGAACGAACAATGGAGACATCCCCCCCTCTTCTGCGAAGAGGAAGAACCCTGCCGTCCCGTGACTCATGATGTCAACAACTCCCTCCCACCCGTGGAGGAGGGGGGGGGCGGAGAAGGATAAGAGGAGATCTTTTTCTTTTGTTCAGGGGCAGAGTTGGAGAGGGCAGAGTTTGAGAAGGGAGTTGAGAGTAGCCGTTCAGCAGACCTTTGGCTTCTGCTTGGCTCGGGAGAGCTTTTTGCTTCAAGCTGCCCTGTTTGGAAGGAAGTTAAGCCGGTCGCTCGGCTCGAGCTGCGAGTGGTGGCTTCTTCTTCTTGGTTCGTGGCGCTCTTTTGTTCTCCATTTTGGTTCCCGGCTTGGTGCGACTCAGACCTCTTCGTGGAGGTGGTTCCTCGGGGAAGCGACGCATCGACGGGAAGGTTCGGCGCCTCGTCTCACCAGCACGTGTTGAGAAGCGCGGGAGGTGGTTCCTCGGGGAAGCGACGCATCGACAGGAAGGATCGGCCCCTCGTCTCACCAGCACATGTTGAGAAGCGCGGGAGGATTCGCGGGAGCTCGGGAAGGATCGCGGCTCGGCGATTGGATCCAGCTCGCTCTCGCTGGAGCCCGGGTCCGAACAATTTGAAGACTATACGAGGTGGAGAGGTTCGAGATCGGCTCTGGGTTTCAGCTCACCTGTCCTCCGAGCTGGAGCTCGTTATTAAAGGCCTCTGCCACCATTTCTTGGGTGTGTGTGTGTGTGTGCGTACGTGTGTCAGTGGGCCCGTCTAACAAGTAGGAACTGCTGTTAAGTGCAAGTGACTGCACATAATAAGTAGATGGTTGTAGTTCTTTTGTCATGCTTTTGTTGCTTGAATAATTGCATACGTGTTTTGCCTTGTTTAATTGCATACGTGCTTTATTATAATAAATGTCCTTGTATGAACGTAAACCTGTTCGTTGCGTCCATTCTCTCATTGAACTGCCCCATCTTGCACTCGGAATATAGTTGGTTTTTAAATAGCCAGTAAAGTGATCGGGTCCAACGGGACTGCGCGATAATACCCCGCTCGGTTATCCCAAAAGGAAGCGAGCTGCTTAAGCGGCTCGTTTCCAAGCGGTCCCGTTGAGGTACAATCTCTCGGTAACCTACCTGCGCGAATAATTAGGTAAATTGAAGATTTGGCAATCGGACCCTGTAGCGCGGGTAGAGTGTGGACAAGGTTGTGGTGGGATGAAAAACCCACCCGTGACTGGTTTCTGACGTTGTTCCAGAAAGTCACGACTGGATTGTCAGTTCGGTGGGCGAAGCGACCGCTATTGGTTAGACGCGGTCGTTCGCACGCCGGCGGGTGGGAAATTTACAACAATACGTTTCAGAATCTTCAGTTTCTGAAACCCAATACCACACACCACTTTTACCCATGATCAAATGTGCCGATACAGATAGTTTGAAAAACTGAGTACCGCATGGACAATATTTTTCACTAACTTATCGTATCGATAATATTGAGATATCACCGAGCCCTAAGACACGGTACACATTTACATCGTGAATTTGCATCTCCCCCACCTTTGGAATCCTTGAGAAAGAAGGGGGAGGGGAGTGGACCAGGTAGCTACACAACCTTTATCTTAAGATCCTTAGCCCCTGCTGGCAAGTGTGGTTGGATAAGTAATGATCGAATGCATTGGCCACAGACACACTAAATTGCGTATTTTAGTCAGGTTATTGAATTGTTAATGTTTTCAAGGTGCACATCATGATTTGTTTGCCCGTGGTTTGCCCGGTTAACCATAGCATCAAGACCACGTGCACTTACATCCACCAAATACTCAAAATTCCAGTCATTGTCAAATTGGTTTTGGATAATCGAATACGTTTCAACAACTCAAAGATTTTACGCTTAACTTCACTTCCAGAACGAATTTTTGGAAATTGAGAAATGACGGAATCCCAGGCCGCTTGATTCGTGAATTTGCTTGTGAATTTAGTGCCCCATTATCGGACATGTTAAATTCTTCATTTAAATCAGGAACCGTTCCGGAACAGTGGAAAAAAGCAATTGTTGTCCCGATCCCCAAGAGCTCCAGACCAGTATGGAACAAACTCAGAGACCAATATCCCTGACTGATCACTTTGCAAAATTAGCTAAAACCTTTGAAACTGAATGGATACTCAGTGACATCAATGACAATATTGAAACAATCAGTTTGGTAACAGGGGAGGTTATTCCACTTCACACTACCTTGTTAAGTTGATGAATAATCTATATGAGCATGCTGATATTAGGCCTCCCCTCCTCTGCTTTTTGGCTTAAATTAACGATGCAATGACTCAGCTGGATGACTGTGCTCATATCCTAGCCCTTAAGGATGTTGACGACATGGCACTTATTCAGAATACAAGGGGCAGGCAACCTAAGGTGACACTACAATCTGCTTTGAATGTTTTTACTCAATGGGCAATTTAAAATATCATGAAGTTGAATCCTGATAAGTGTGCCCTTATGGAAGTTTGTTTCATGAAAGAACCTCCTCCATTTACAATCCAAATTACTGCACTGCAGAAGGTTGAGCATATGAAAATATTAGGTGTTATTATCTCATCTGATTTGAAATGGAACCTTCACATTCACAATAGTCACCAGGGCAAATGGAAAGTTGTTTATGCTGAAGATGCTCAGAAACTTTAACTTAGCCGTGGAAGATTCGCTTACCATTTATAAAGGATACGTCAGATCACTTTTAGAGTACGCTGTTCCACTTTGGAATGCTGGCCTCACAATCCACCAAAGTAACTAATTGTTACACGTTCAGAAAAAGGGCCCTCCAAATCATTTGAGGGCAATTATACAGTGATTATGACCATGCCCTTCAGTCTTGTGACATTCCAACCATGAAACAATGCAGGTTTGAAATTTGTCTGAGATTCGCACGCCAATTGCGAACGTCTAATGAGTTCAGACATTGGCTTCCGGACCTCAGGCAGGAAAGCACACAACACTCCCTTGCAGAAATTCATCTCAACTTTCACCAATTATGTGTAAAACCCAAAGGTACAAAAACAGTGTCGTACTGTGTACCTTGTTAAAATTCTTAATGAATAATGTACATTGTACTCCCCCTTTTACTTTATTTTTATTCCATGATATATTCTCTCTCTTTCTATATATATATATATATATATATATATATATATATATATATATATATATATATATATATATATATATATATATATATATATATATATATATTTTTTTTTTCCATGACATCCTTTTCTAATGATTTTAAAGTTGAAAGGAATTACATCTAAAGCTTTTTGATTATATATATATATATATATATATATATATATATATATATATATATATATATATATATATATATTCTGATTGGACGCTCTCAACATCAAGATGGGAGGAGCCTGTTCAGTGTTCAACTCTCCAATTGGAGGTTGCAGAGTCTGAGGCGGAGCCACGAAAGCCGTTGTATGAAGAAGATTCTACAACAGCCGAAGCGGCTCCACCTCAGACTATGCAACCTCCAATTGGAGAGCTGAAAACTGAACAGGCTCCTCCCACCTAGACCATTGGGAGGTGATGATTGATATATATATATATATATATATATATATATATATATATATATATATATATATAAAAATATATATATAAATATATAAAATCCTGCTGATTTTGATTGAATTGAGGTATAATGCAGCTGCTGTCCTCTTTTGTTTCATATTAATTTTTTCATGAGAACACCTGTGCCTGCCTTTTTGGTCGAAGGGTCGCTCACAATTTTTAGCTCTCTATTTCTTTGAACCCGATATAGCCTCAGGCTTCCAGGCTGAGTTTTCCTTTTCCGTTCTTTAATCCCATTTACCCTGGTCTCCACCTTTCTTGTGTTCACATTATCTCTGTTTTCACACAGTGATGTGTTATTTGCACCTACACTCGCATCCTCCTCATGGCTTTATGCTGTATTCACCCTCCTGAAGCGTCCATCCTGCCCTCTGGTCATGATATTTACAATGCAAATTGTTCGTATTTCTCGTCATGTACTTATTGTTCCTCAGAATGTGCAGGTGACAGGCCATTCTTGTGCAGTTTCTTTCTTAATTGTTGATATGTCACATGTATAATGGGGATGGTTTGCACTTTGTGGTTTGCAGTGATCAAGTCTGTTTGTGAATTCATTTGTCACGTCTGTCCTTTGTTATAACGTCGCTTTTATCTGCATGCTCTCTCTCTGTCTCTATCGAGTGCAGCCTGTGGCTGCTGGTTGCATCATTGGTTGGGACGCGGCTCTGCCGCTGATGCAGTGTCCCCCTTACCAGTACACTGGTGCTCATTTTGCCGACCTCGGAAGGATGACAGGCTGAGTCAACCTCCTGGTGTATTTTTTAAAATTCAGCGGCCAACAGGGCTTGAACCCAGGAACCGAGGATCCCAAGCCGCCACCCTAACCACTAAGCCAACACCAGGCTTATCTGCATGTTAATTAGTATGCAATTTAATTATATTACAATGCACTATTATGCAGCCATTTGCCTTTTCTCCATGGTTAAATGTTTATGTTCAGTTGAATAAAACCATTTAACTACCGACCTACTGACCTTCCTACCAACCTGTCGGAGTCACCATCTTCGCTATAAAGTGTGAAAAGACTTTCTCCTCCCACCCCCATCCTCCAGCTCAACCAATTCCTCACTAAAGGTGCTGTCACACCTTGACGATTTAGCCAGCGTCTGCAGACTTATGAAAAATTTGTCTAAAACGCTGGCACATGTCAAATACGTTATGGGTAAGTTTTGATAACATTAAGAGCACGCTGTAAAACACTGCCATACGTCGTAGTATGCTGGCTTTCATCGTTGTACTTTGTGGTTGTCCTCAAATTTTAGCATGCTTGAAATTTTACGACGTATGCCAGCGTATGACTCACACGTTCCGCTATGCTGGCGATAAGTTGTAGGCACGTTATGCGATCGTTGACACACGTCGACACACGTTACTTGTAAGTTACTCACAAGTCGAAACACGTCGACGTAATGATTAGCGTACCCGAAACTTATTTATAACCTATGAGTAACGTGTTGTAGGCAAGTTACACGATCGTTGACACACGTCGAGGCACGTTACTTGTAAGTTACTCATAAGTCGAAACACGTCGAAGTAATGCTTAGCGTACCCAAAACTTATTTCTAACCTATGAGTAACGTGCTTTGAACCTATGTGTAACGTACCTCCAACGCATATTGACGTATTTGGTTGACGTCTTCCGGACGACCACAGAACTTACTGAATGTGTTTCTAATTTACAGCTACCGTATAATGGCGTATTGGCAGCGTTTAAAAAAAACAAAAAAACAACAATAACTTCCCATATTTTGTCACATCTGATTGCCTCTTCAGTTTGCTCATGTCTTATTCTTAGTTCCTCCTCTGTGAATATTTTCTGTTTGAGGATATTGTCACGTCGACGTCGAAACTTAAAAGCAAATGTCCGAATATATTTTAAAATTCGTGATAGACTAAAAAAATAATAACAAAAAAAAACAACAACAACTTCAGATATTTCGTCACGTGCCTTCACGGAGCCAAGGAGAAAAAAAGAAAATGTGCCTTGACGGAGAAAATAAGTTTCGGGTATGCTAAACATTACCTCGACGTGTTTCGACTTACGAGTAACTTACAAGGAACTTGTGTCGACGTGTGTCGACGTGTGTCAACGATCGAATATCGTGCCTACAACTTATTCCCAGCATAGCGGAACGTGTGAGCCAAACGGCGAGTACATCGTAAAATTTTCAGCATGCTTGAAATTTCACGACGTACTAGACGTACTACGACGTATGACAGTGTACTTCATCGTTTTTCAGCGTGCTATTCACGTAAACCAAACTTAGCCATAACGTATTCGACTTATGTCAGCGTTTTAGACACATTTTTCAGAGGTCGGCATACGCTGGCTTAATCATTAAGGTGTGTTTGCGATGTTGACACTTCCAATTCTCAGGCGGTTATGATTTGAAATCGGCGAGCGGCAGCTTTTTAATAGGCTACGCCACGTGATCGTCGGCGATACGTGCAGCGCACTATGCCTAAGTTAGACTATCGTTGGACATAGGTTGTGAACGCCGACAACACGCTAATCATTCGTTGGTATAAGTTATCTATAAGACAACGAAACGTTCTGTGTACGTTACTAATATGTTATGCATATGACCAACTCGTTATGAATACGCCAAAAACTTTACTAAAAAAACATCAAAATTTCAGCGTACGCCAACGTTTTACATACATTTTTATACGTTGCCATTGCTGGCTAAATCGTCAAGGTGTGACAGCGCCTTAAGGATTTGTTGCTGTAAACTCACTATGACTTATAATTAAGTTGATACATATAGACCACGTCACACTGGTTGTGAGAAGGGGCATCTATTTATTACATATGCACAAACATGTGAGGTGGTGGGATATAAACTGCCAAAAATGAATTGGAAAAAGGTAAGACAAAGGAGGGTGAAAGAAGAGAGGAAGGAGGATAACTATGGAAGTTTGTGAAGGTGGGGCAAGAATGAAAATAAGTTTTGGCAGAGATACGAGTAGGCGAAGGGAAGAGGAATGCTTGGAGCATCTGGGGTAGGTGGGGATGGAGGAGGGTGCTCAGGGTGGTTGGTAAAAAGTGCAACCATATTCATGTACATAATAAATCATTCCACCCCCCCCCCACCCACCCCTGAATAAAATAAATAAAGTAATAAAATGCATTGGTTGAAGTATAAAAGGTGGTATGTATGACAACAGACACACCTGTATACACCTTGAACCTGTCAGACAACCACGGTAGTCAGTCGTATATGTCCAATCGTATGGTTGGATAACATCCGCTGCCTGGCTGAATAAAGAGGGAAAACAAAGATAATGACGAGGCTTTGTGATGCAAGAAAATCACATTTTACACATGCAAAAGGAAGAGCAGAGATGTGCAGAGGACAAGGCTCATAGAAGAGTTAGACAATAAAGGGAGGCCAAAGCACTGGCAATAGAGAACAGGCAGACAAGAGGCACAGACACACATGAAAAAGACAGAAAGATAATCAGGACAACGTAAGGAGCACAATGAGGTGTGGAGAGGTGAATGAGGAGGGCATGCAAACAAACGGGACAGGAAAGCCGATCATTCAGAACAGTTTGTGCTGCTCATTTAGTCGCATAATAATATACATTCAGGCAATTATTAACAGTTTATAGATACAAGGGAATGGAAAAATCCAAACCCCTTTTTGACCTCTCGCAACTCCAAAATCAAGTGGGCCATTCCTCACCAACCCCGCTGCCAGGTCTCTGAGCAGGCGACGGTGAGGCCAGGCTGCTGGTGGGACACTCTGGCGAGAGCTGGCTGTGCCCGGAACTCCAGACCGTAACCAGCACAATGCATCACCGAGAGCGAATTTTCACCAAACAACATCTCGGGGAGAGCCGGCAGGCCCAGGGATTGGGTCATTCTGGGAATGTGAGAAACAATGGCTTTGATCAAAACAAAGTATATGAATGTTATATATATATATATATATATATATATATATATATATATATATATATATATATATATATATATATATATATATATATATATATATATATATATATATATATATATATATATATATATATATATATATATATTGTTGCGTTCTCAGAACCGCATGCATACAACAGATAGGTCTCCCAAGACAGTTCTGCCATTATTATAGGTGTAGATAGTCCCCTCCCTTTTGTTTAGCAGAACAATGGGGAGTGCGTTGCGATGATTTAATAGTTAAGGTTGCTTTCTTTTCATATTTCATTCAAACAGGGGACCCCATGTCACTTTTTTTCATTTTCAGTGTGTACCCTCAAGCACCATTCTTTTTTCAAAAATCTTTTTTTTTTCATTTCATCCCCACTCTTCTTCTTTTCTTTCCTGGGATAAATCAGTCACATGCGCTTTCGCTGTAAGGTGGGCAAACTGCCGCGCCGCCGTGAAGGATCCGCTGCATCCGGAGTCTTGTTCCCAGGCAAGCCCGAAACTCGGCATGTGCGGCGAGTGACGTGTGCTCGGTGTTGGACTGTCGATTTGAGCTTCCAATAAACTGGGGAGAATTGCCGATTGCATTAGAAAGGCATGCAAACAAATACTTCTTAAGAGGCTGCACAGATGGTGTTTTTTTGACAGCAAGACAATCCATGGTACCCTCCGTCCTGCTTGCCCCTCGTCTCGTTTACCACAACGTACCTTCCTTCACCTGACACGATGTGCAGTCCACGATGACCCGAGATCTCAGAGCGAACACCCCCGGGATCCGCAAGCGGCTCCGATGGAGGATACGTGGTCGGTCCGGGAGGTTCTCTGGAAGACCGCGGGTCCATGGTCGGTTCACCCGAGGACAAGGCGTCCAGACCCGATGAAGATTTGCTTGTGATTTGCGTGCCGATTTTGCTGTGGGCGATTCGTGTCGTCTTGTGGAGTCGGAGCGCAATGTTTCCGCTGTTGGGGATGGCCTTGCTGGAAATGGAGCGAGGCAGTTTCCGGCCCAAGCTGGCGGGCCACGTGAGGGGTCGGGGCCAATCGGAGCGCCTGATGTTTGAATTCGGCATGGCCCCTCCCCCCGAGCTTCGGGCCCGATAAAAGACGGAGAAGGCCCGATAAAAGACCATCTCCTGTGTGTGTTTTCACGATGTGTGTTCCTGTTCCCGCCTCCTGCTTCTAGTTTCCGCCCACGCCTTACCTCATCGATCTGCCTCGACGTCGACCCCACCCGCCTACCTTGTCCCACCCACCACTCCACCCTCACACTCTGCCCCTTCTCCACTCAAGCTCCTCTTTCAGAACACAGTCTCCACGCGTGCGGCTGGGGCCAGAGACAACGCAACTACTGTTGGGCACCACACCACGGAGCCCCTTCTCCACTATCCCCCCCCCCCGAAACATATTGGTGACGCGTCGTGCCATCGTGTGCACAGGAACCGAGAGCATAACCTTAACTCGGCTCCCTCCCTAGCTGCAAAACTCCCTTCTCATCGGGGTTTCTGTGTCTGTGTGTGTGTGTGTGTGTGTGTGTGTGTGTGTGTGTGTGTGTGTGTGTGTGCGTGCGTGTGTCCTGGCACCTGTCTGGTTAAGTAGGTTTGTAGAAGATCATTATTGTTATTAATTTCACGTCAAGTCTGCTCTGTGTCTGCTTTTGTAAGTTGCTTGTATTATTGTCACACCCCACGCTTCTTTCTATCCCTGCATTACACCCCAATAAATCTTCACTGTGCCACATACCTTTCCTCGCCTGCTTGTAAATAAATCATTATTATTAGGAATGCTTCCTGCTCGTTTTTGTCTTTTCTTCCATTGATCCAGCATGGTCCGAATCCTAGCTTAGCTGGGACTTTATTCCCAACAATCCGTTCCTTTTAGCCAGTATGTCCTTGGCAGTGTCGCTCGGCTGAATCCGATCCGGTAAAGTGATCCGGTCCGGTAGAGTGATCCGTTTCGGACAAGGCGTACCTAGGGCGTGTTTCCCCGGTAATTAAACCACATGATTAATTTGGTAACTCAATTAACCCATAGACGGGAGGGACCCTAGGTCACGCGGTTGAGTGATTGGCGTCCATTCGGTTAAGCGACCCGCCGCGTCACGGAATTATCCGTGTGCGATGGCCTACAATTCTGGGGAGTCTGGGGGGAAGACATAGCTTCCCCCACCCAGTGGTCTTCTCACCCGACCAACAATATATAATATATATATATATATATATATATATATATATATATATATATATATATATATATATATATATATATATATATATATATATATATATTGTTGTGGTTGACGAAATTCGCAAACCACCATTCAGGTCCCTTAGGTGAGATATCTCTGTAAGTATATGTGTAGTTAGGCCCAAACCCGTTGTTTAGAGGGAATAAATGTCATTCATTCGGGCTGCGACCCTTCTAGATAGCCGTTTTTCTTTTACTATCTTTATTTTGGACCAGCCGCCATTACTACCATTACTACCACCACCAACCACGTCTCAACAGCCATCACACAACAACCACCAACCGCAACGCCGCTTCACAACAACAGCCACGACCTTTACCGTCACAACTCGCCCTCGCAACCATCGCATCACCGCCATTCCCGCGCCGCTTGTGGGCACCGATACTGGACTCGTGCAGGGCGCGCACCGAGCAGCGGGTGCAGAAACACCAGCCTTTCCGAAGAAATCGGATCAAAAACGACTCACGCCCACTTCTGTTCTGTCCTATCAGCGAGCATGGGGCGATTTGGCCCCGCCTCCAGGTGCGTCGGAGTAATATCGCTATATGCAGATTCATGGATCAAAAAGCATTCACGCCCACTTTTCCTCTGTCCAATGGGGAGCCAGCCAGAGGTAAAGGGTCGAAGGTGAAGGAGCGAGGCCCCGGGGGCTATAAAGGGCCGCGTTCGCTCGCCGGCAGTTGAGTTGAGTTGGGAAGAGCCAGTCAAGAGAATAGTCGGAGAAAGCAGTTGGACGGAGCTGTGGAGAGTTGGAGAGGTGGCGGCGGCGAAGGCAGTCGAGGGGGTGCTCGTGTCAGAGTCGGGGAGCTGCGGAGAGGGGAGGCCGATAACGCGACCGAGGTCGCGGTGGAGACGCTCGTTGAGGGACCCGAACCAGCGAGATATCCTCATCCCCCCAAGCATCAACAACCCCCTCCTGTTTCCCCCCGCGCTGAGATAGTGCGAGAAGGGGGCCCCGTTCCCACCCCATACCAGGCAGTCCCAGCGAGGCCCGCGGAGTAGGGGCGCCACCGCCATTTTGCGGCTCATCACCAGACGGGTAGGCTCGACGCGGTCTCGGCCCCAGGCCCGTCTGCCCCCCTCATCGTGGAGGGTGGTCCCTTTTTCTTTTGCTTTGAGTATATGTGTTGTCGGCGCCGTCTGTGAAGTAAAACTGTATAAGTGTTGCCGTGTGCTCGGTAGTCGGTGGTAGATCTGCATTGTGTTTTGCTTTTACATTTGCTTTTTGTGCATTATTGTGTGTTTCTTCTTCTTTTACATTTGCTTTTGGTGTAATTGTATATGTGTGCTTTCCGTTTGTCACGGAATAAATGTGCTTTATGTTGAACTGTTTTTCCCGTTTCGCTTCGTCTTTTCCTTTATTGAATCTCCATCTTACTTCACGTAAAGGGTTGGTCGTGGGCTAAATACGCCCAATAATTAATCGAATCGTCGAGGTTGACGATAACACCGCTCGGTTATCCCGATAGTACGGAACGGGTCGCTTAAAGTGGCCCGTGTCCGAAGTCGACCTGCGGCGAGGTGCGATCGCCCGGTCTACCCTCCGTGTGGGTACTTAGGTAGGTCGAATTTGGCGAGCAACCCTATCCCACGCGGGGGGCCGATTGGCACGATCGTGGTGAGGCCGAAAGGCCCACCCGTGACTAGTTCCCGGCGTTAGTCCGAGAGGGTCACGACGGGATTGTCCGTCCGGTGGGCGACGTGCCGCGATTCGAGTTACGTGGCCGTTCGCACGCCGGCGGGCGCGAATCTGCAACAATATATATACACACACACATATATATATATATATATATATATATATATATATATATATATATATATATATATATATATATATATATATATATATATATATATATATATATATTGTTGCGGTTCTAGGAACCGTATGCATACAAACATACAGTTGTCCCGAAGTCAGCTATTTCATTAAGTATATGTATAGATAGAACCCCTCCTTGTGTTTAATGGGAAATCAAAGGGGTGCGTTGCGATATATTTTTTTTAGTTAGATTAATAAATCTTTATATCCCCTCCATTATGAACCACAGTACCTTCCTCTCGCATGGGCTGAACAAACGCTTGTTCGCCAACTCGCCCAACCGGAGACTCACTGTCCGAGGCAAAATCCTCTTTGTGTAGTTCCTTTTTGGCGAGTCCGCACGTGTGGAGTGGGCGGGCTTCGCGGTATGGCCGAAACCCTGCCCAGAAAGGGCGGCCCCATGGAAGCCCTGTCCAATCAGGGCAAAGTGACGTCGGCTTCACCAAGGCCTCTCCCCGCTGAGGGCGATCTATAAATTACGACACCATCCACAGGGTAGAGTGCTGAGAGGGTGTTCAGCCGGATGCAATCAGCCGGGTGCCAGTATTCAACATAGTCAACCCAAACCAATAACTCTTTCTTTGAAGAATATCTTGGATGAACGAGCTAATGGCAGTGTATTCCCAGAACCAGTCCTGGGATGATGCAACCAGAAATTAGCATGCCCTTGACCACATGCACTAATCTTTACTATCAACCCCCATTAACCCTTCCTAATTCAACCTTCATACTTACAGGTTGCTGTGCTTCCCTCTCCCACTCACTTTCCTTTCCTTCCCTCTTTCTCCTGCCTCCTCCTCCTCCTCCTCCTCCTCCCCTTCTGTGTGTATATTTGTCTGTTCATTCTTTCCCTTGCTTGTTGCTTCCAACTGTTAACCTATTGCCAGTTCATAACCGATAGCATCTGGCTCTTCTACGAGCCAGATAGGAAGAACGAAAGAACAAAGCAAAACGCAAGTGGGTTGCATGCAACAAGCAACTAACCTTACCGTTCCATTTCCGCACAACCAGAGATGTGTGTTTTTTTTGACACAAAGGTCCAAGGACCAAATGTGTATGTTTCCTCGCTCTTCTTTCGACTCGCCATGTCTGGTGGAAAAAATAATAATAATAATCAAAAAAATGAACACCAGTTTTACCAGTGATCAAAATATAATAAAAAAAAAAATAAATCACCCCCGTGTGGGGGTGACGGTCATCTCTATAATACCACAAGTTCTCAATGTTCATTTATGACCGAAGACTACTGCGCAGCTCGACTGCGCAGTTCGACTGCGCAGCTTGGTTAAAGATGACTCGGCATTTTGGCGCGCGCGCACGAAATTACATTTTGAAAATAAATGCCGACGTTTACATTTCTGGTTTTGAAACTTTTGCACCTTCTGCGGAAAATGTATAAATATACAAGGTCAGCTGCTATGCAATGACTCCATTCACTAACTTTTACCATGCCCAGTAGAGAATATATAGTCTCCTGAAGGTAGGGCAGTTTTTGCAAACTTTGAAGTCACGTGACGCGAAAACGAAAGCGAAATTCGAAAATCCGTCCCGACCAAATTTAGATATTGTCCCATACATTCATACGCCACAATCAAATTCAAGATCGCTTGAGAAATGTAGGGGATAGATTTTGAAAATCGTCATTTTCGCATTTTTTTGCCAACTTTGAAGTCACGTGACACGAAAGTGAATATCGAAAATCCGGCCCAAGCAAATTTAGATATTGTCCCATAGATTCATATGCTACAATCAAATTCAAGATCGCTTGAGAAATGGCAAGAGGAGAGAGAATTTGAAAATCGTCATTTTCGCAACTTCAAAGGCCTCATGACCTTGACCTTCGGTGACATTGAAAGTCATACCATCGTGTACGTCTCATCGACCTCTATCAGGATCACTAATGACCAGATCTCCCGCTTCAACTTCATTGTGAACGGACGGACGGATCGAAGGACATCGACACCCATATTATTAGGTCATGCTCGAAGAGATGACCTAAAAAGGCTTTCCCTTCCCTGTTGGTTCGCCCATTTGAGCTGATAGCTCATGATGTTGGGACCCCAGCCCCAGTAGTCAAGATGCCAAACAGCCATTTCAGGGCAAAGCGGGCTTTAGCATCATTATGAAGTTTTTTGGTCGATTCATAATCTCTGAGCTATCCTGAATCAGAATCAGCCGGGTGCCAGACTCGCACCCTTGAGGAATTTTTTTTTAAGAGGCGAAAAACAAAATGGCCACCACCGACTTTCGATAAATTCTGTTTTGGGCTATATCTTCACTTATAATGCACTTACACACACAATTTTGGTGTCTACTACTATGTTTCATTCGACAGACATGGTAAATGTTGAAGATTCTCTCAAGATTGGATGACAACAGATGGCAGAATTTGAATCTGGATGGCCAACAAGCTTCAACAAGACACTAACCGAGAAAGTGACCTTGATGACTTCGACCAAAAAGAGCATCAAGCTGGATGGAAGGCCAGTATACGATACCGAATTGATCTACACCCAAGTCATATGTCTCCAACAATACAGGGATATTGATATCAAGGATGTCCTCTCTTACGAACTGTCCCCTGTCCCAGCCTCCTTATTTGATGAGAGCAGTGTGATGCGGGCTCAGTCGAAAGCAATCCTGAAGACGAAACTCCAAGTTGAGCAATCAAGTCAAATCCAAGGTGTTCCAGATGCTGTCATCATCGATGGATGCGCCATGTTATGGACTGTACATTGGCCCACAAATGGTACAGTTGAGGATTACGTGATCAACTTCATGGGAACCATCAAATACCACCTGCAGTGTTGTGACGTATACCTGATTTTCGACAGGTACATCAAAATTAGCACGAAATAAATGACGAGATCCAGTCACGAAGGTCATAATTCAACTCAGTCGAAAACATCAATTCAACTGACACACAACACTTCCAGCGCAAAAAGTGGTCCTAAATGTAGCCAACAACAAAGTACAACTGATCGATTTGATCTGTCAGTATCTGATGACCCACATTGTGGACAACCAGACCAAACTGGTGATCACCGGAAAAGATCCTACACCAGTACAAGTATGGAACAATTCCACTCTCCAGAGACAGGATCTGAAAACACACTATGAAGAAGCAGATGTCATCATCATTCATCACTTAGTTAGAATTGTGTCAGTGGTGACTCACACATCAAAGTGGTCTGCGAAGATACAGATGTCTTTGTCCTGTTGATTCATTTCTACCTCGAGGAAAAGATGACTGTGGATGTCAGCATGGAGAGTCCATGTGCTGGGAGGGTGAACGTAGACATTCGCCAAATAGCACTGAAACACAAAAGCATCGCCAAATATCTGCCTGCTGTACATGCTCTGACCAGATGCGATACTGTGTCGTATTTGTTTGGCATTGGAAAGGCCACAGCGCTGAAGGTACTAATGGGCGGACATCATCCCACCTTACTTGGTCAGCTGGAAGCAGACGAGGAAAAGATGATATCTGAGGCAACTACCTTCATTGCTGCCTGTTATGGTTCCAAAGTCGAATGTGGTATGTCCACACACCGGTATCAGTTGTGGAAGTCTAAGATGGCCAACTCCAAGATTACCTCTGCTCCAAAATTGAGGTCGTCGCCCCCATCAAATAATGCCTTTGTTCAACATGTACATCGCGCTAATTATCAAGTCATTATATGGAAATCGGCCACTCAGTCAGACCCTCCGAACTTGGATCCCATCAAGTATGGATGGCAAGAAGGTGAGGACGGTGCGACGTTGTGTCCAACCACACTTCCACCTGATGTGTCTGCTGCGCCAGTCACCATTCTGCAGCTGCTCAAGTGTGGATGCTCCACCAGCCGGCCATGTTCCACCGGGAGGTGTGGTTGTGTGGCAGCACAGATGTCATGTTCGATGTTTTGCAGTTGTAATGCTGGATCAGACTGTTGTAACGAACAGACAAGGGCAGTCGCTGCTAATCACGACGACGATGACGAAGATTGAACATAATGTAGAACATTGCATACTTAACAAAGTTAATATTTGTTTGCCTAAAAAGAAAAGGTAATTTCAAAATCATATACATGTACATACTTACTTTAAGACATAACCCAAAGTCATAGTCAACTATCCAAATGTATCCGGATATATTTGTGTAAAAATCGTATTCCAATATAATAATCAATTAATTGATCATTGCAAGTAAGTTACTTCAGCTGTCTTTGACTATTATTGTACGTAGTATTAATATTTGAGGGTTCATCAAATACAATTTCTAACTTGAAGTGATCAGTGGAACTGCAAAATAGTCATTTTTCATATTAAAATATGAGACAGGTCTTGTGTGTGTATATATATATATATATATATATATATATATATATATATATATATATATATATATATATATATATATATATATATATATGTCGGGGATTGTATGTACTCTAACAGCAACCAAACATGTCTACTAGTGTTTGGTTAAAACTTGGAGTTTCAATTGGAAAGAGGGAAAGGATAAATCTTCCCATTAGTTTATCTGTGCACTGTCAAGAAACTTGTTTTGACATTGTTACAACACAGCTGGCCTTGTCGACCGTTTGAATGACCTTGCTAATCGGGCAGCTGAGCTACCTGGAATCTGTTGGACTACTGCCCAGAACTGTTAAGGCCTAAACAACATGTAGGAGGCTACCTTTTAAAATTCTTTAAGGGAATCAAGGGTGTTGTTTCTGCACTTTCTGTGCTCTCTTATCAGCAGTACTGACAGGAGAATGCAATAAATTAATGGATGGTAATAAATCCTCTTTGACACACAGTCATTCAAAGGTCGCAGTAAACTGAATATAAGGCAGTGCCGAAAGACAGCTCACCAGAGGATTAGGCTGGGTGGACTATTGTGTTCAAAGCCTGTTGTCTCCATATGCATATGTCTGATGTGAAATAAAACCTTCTCTCCCAAGATCGGTGATGAACAAAGCTTGACCTTAATCGCTGTGGACCTCACCTGGATCTCAACATATATATATATATATATATATATATATATATATATATATATATATATATATATATATATATATATATATATATATATATATATATATATATATATATATATATATATATATTACACCTTCAATTTTATCATTATCGGATTCCTTGACCATGAAAACATAGTAGTAGACACCAAAATTGTGTGTAAGTGCATTAGAAGTGAAGATATAGCCCAAAACAGAATTTATCGAAAGTCGGTGGCGGCAATTTTGTTTTTCACCTCCAAAAAAAATTCCTCAAGGGTGCGAGTCTTGGACCCGGCTGATTCTGATTCAGGATAACTCAGAAATGATGAATCAACCAAAAAAAAAACAAAAAACTTCATAATGACGCCACAACATGCTTTTTCACATTTCCCCTGGATGACAGGGTCCCATTGCATCTACAAACCTCGATCAATGCAACTTACAGAACTGTGTCTGAACGGGGGAAGCGTCGTCACTTTAGCATGCATAATGCTGGACGATACATAATTTAAGAGCTCTTGGATCCAGTCAAGAGTCCAAGCAGTGCATGCGGAGCTTTACAAATGTCGAGTCATCTAATTTGAGCAATATGCATTTTTATTGTGCATACGAGTGGTGTATAGGCTCAGAGTAGTTGTTTCACACACCTAACAAAAGTAAACTCGACATAATTTGACGTTGCGACGTCGACCGATACACTTCATTAAGTATTTGCGTACTCCAACTTTGAGCTCAATATCTAATGAGTCACTTCGTGTCACTTCGCCCCGAAAACGGCGGACCCCGTGTCACTTCGCCCCAAAAACGGCGGACCCCGTGTCACTTCGCCCCAAAAACGGCGGACCCCGTGTCACTTCGCCCCAAAAACGGCGGACCCCGTGTCACTTCGCCCCAAAAACGGCGGACCCCGTGTCACTTCGCCCCAAAAACGGCGGACCCCGTGTCACTTCGCCCCAAAAACGGCGGACCCCGTGTCACTTCGCCCCAAAAACGGCGGACCCCGTGTCACTTCGCCCCAAAAACGGCGGACCCCGTGTCACTTCGCCCCAAAAACGGGGGACCCCGTGTCACTTCGCCCCAAAAACGGGGGACCCCGTGTCACTTCGCCCCAAAAACGGGGGACCCCGTGTCACTTCGCCCCAAAAACGGGGGACCCCGTGTCACTTCGCCCCAAAAACGGGGGACCCCGTGTCACTTCGCCCCAAAACCGGGGGACCCCGTGTCACTTCGCCCCAAAAACGGGGGACCCCGTGTCACTTCGCCCCAAAACGGGGGACCCCGTGTCACTTCGCCCCAAAACGGGGGACCCCGTGTCACTTCGCCCCAAAACGGGGGACCCCCTGTCACTTCGCCCCAAAAACGGGGGACCCCGTGTCACTTCGCCCCAAAAACGGGGGACCCCGTGTCACTTCGCCCCAAAAACGGGGGACCCCGTGTCACTTCGCCCCAAAAACGGGGGACCCCGTGTCACTTCGCCCCAAAAACGGGGGACCCCGTGTCACTTCGCCCCAAAAACGGGGGACCCCGTGTCACTTCGCCCCAAAAACGGGGGACCCCGTGTCACTTCGCCCCAAAACGGGGGACCCCGTGTCACTTCGCCCCAAAACGGGGGACCCCGTGTCACTTCGCCCCAAAAACGGGGGACCCCGTGTCACTTCGCCCCAAAAACGGGGGACCCCGTGTCACTTCGCCCCAAAAACGGGGGACCCCGTGTCACTTCGCCCCAAAAACGGGGGACCCCGTGTCACTTCGCCCCAAAAACGGGGGACCCCGTGTCACTTCACTCCAAAAAAGTGGAGTTTATTTAATTTCTGCTCATGTTTTTAGATCCTCGTGGAGGATCTGTAAAGCCTGTATCTCCCTGGGCTGCGGTAGCTCGCGACTAGTTGGAGACACAAAATTGCGATAAAATCGCGATAATTTTCACTTGGAATCAAACTGAATTTATTTTTGCGTGTCTCACAAATATCTCACATTTGCGTATGTCTCAAGTCATTAAGAACAAATTGCGATATAATTACGAAACTCTCAGAGGTCCCAGGACAGATTATCATTTTTTTCTCCAATCAGTCACAATTTAATTTCATAGGTCGCCAATCCCTCACAACGTTGTCTCACATTTGTCGCACCTTCTGACTCACGGAAACTAAATTGAGAAGGGTTCGAGACAATCGCGACAACTCTGCGACTATTTTGAGAGAAAATTTGTCGCACTAATTTTTTGAACATGTTCAAAATTCAAGCGACACCAGAGCGACGTCCTGCGACTCACGCGAGGAAATTGAGAACCACCGCGAACGTTGAGACATTTTGGAGAATCCCGTTCGCATTTTGTCGCGAGCTGTCGCAGCCCAGTGAGATACAGGCTTAAGTCTCACGTTGTTGTCCTTCATCTTCTTCTTGTGAACTTTTTTGTTTCACAGCCTGCAGTTTTCATCGAAACTTCCTGAAACTTGCTATGTATATGCAGAAAGCCACGTGCAGGCAGTAACCATCTCAGATTTTGAAAATTCTTCCTAGAAAAAAAGTTGACGTCATAATATCGCCGCTAATGGAAATCACCGAAAAAATTATCTCCGAAACGAGTCAAGCTTTTTGAATTCTGTTTGCGGGAATCGAACAGGGCATTAGCAGAGATGAATTACCGCACATATGATACATCACTATGACGTCATATCAATTTTTATGATGTCATTCCTATTTTTAACATTTTTTGTTTCACAACCCAGAGTTTTCATCGGATCTTCGTGGTACTTGCCATGCATATGCAGAAAGCCCACGCGCAGGCAGTAACCATCTCCGATTTCGGAAATTCTTCCTAGAAAAAAAGTTGACGTCATATCGCCGCTAATGGAAATCGCCTATACCATTATCTCCGAAACTCGGCAAGCCATTTGAATTTTGTTTGAGGGATTCAAGCCAGACATTAGCACAGATAATTTATTGCAAACCTGATACATCACATTCGTTTTTATGACGTCATCATTAAGAGGACGAGGATCTTTGCTCATTTGAGCTTGATAAACTAAAATGCGATCCGCTTTACAAACAACCTCCAAATTTAAACAGCAGAATCGAGCCAAACAAATTCTGATTAATGCTTTAAAAAAATAATACTG
>NC_140978.1:36738500-36831000 GCF_056783735.1 Eptatretus burgeri | reverse complement strand
GGAATCAAGATCCTCGGGGTGCTTCGGGCCTGCTCTGGGTCGACCTTGACGACTGCGGAAAAGCTCTTGTCGCTGGCTCGGCAAAAGCTTCCTTTGTCGGTATTTACTGAGTTTCGTTGCTTTGTTGAGACTCAATGGGCAACGAGAGATGATGAGAGCTCCACAGAAGCGGTGTCTCTCCAAATTGGTGACCCGACAGCTTCTGCCGGATTAACCGGAACTCAAGATGCTTCATGCTTTGGCCATAAATCGAGCAGTCCAAGCTCAAAAAGTGATTCTAGTGAAGGTGAGAGTTTGGTAGACAATGGTGCCTCTCTTGATTTCTGTCATGATACTAAAGCATACGTACATGGATTTCTGAACCTCTTCATAACTATGGCAGGACAAAGTTTGCTTGGTCACCCGAAGTTATGACTATGCATGGTGTTGTCAATTTCGGAACTCCAGCCGATATGATCTGGACTTTCATGTCATTTTGTGTGACCGTAATGTAAAGTATTGTTACAAATTTTGGAATTCGATTGCACACAACATACAGGTTCCTTTAGTCAGCTATGTCGATAAATGCTTGTTCCATAGATTGCTCACCTTTCATTGTTTAAATGTTCAGAAATCGATTAGATGCGCTGCGAATTGATTTAATAGTTAGGGAACGAACAATGGAGACATCCCTTCCCCTCTTCTGCGAAGAGGAAGAACCACCCTGCCGTCTCGTGACTCATGATGTCAACAACTCCCTCCCACCCGTGGCTGAGCGGGGAATGGAGCACGAGGGGCATGAGTATGAGTCACGCCGGGAGCGGGGGAAGGGCAGGAGAAGGATAAGAGGAGATCTTTTCTTTTCTTCGTGGGCAGAGTTGGAGAAGGGAGTTGAGGGGGGTCGTTCAGCAGACCTTCGGGTCCTGTTTGGCTTGGGTAAGGGTTGAGGCCTTCAGAAGCTTTTTGCTTCGGCTGGCTCAGTGAGCTTTGGCTGATACCTGGCTCGGGAGGAGGCTTTTTGGAGGCTTTTTGCTTTGATGGTTCCGTGAGCTTCAGCTTCTGCTTGGCTCGGGAGAGCTTTTTGCTTCAAGCTGCCCTGTTTGGAAGAAAATTAAGCCGGTCGCTCGGTTCGAGCTGCGAGTGGTGGCTTCTTGTTCTTGGTTCGTGGAGCTCTTTGTTCTCCATTTTGGTTCCCGGCTTGGTGTGACTCATCGACCTCTTTGTGGAGGTGGTTCCTCGGGGAAGCGACACATCGACGTGAAGGATCGGCGCCTCTTCTCACCAGCACGTATTGAGAAGCGCGGGAGGATTCGCGGGAGCTCGGGAAGGATCGCAGCTCACGGCGATTGCATCCAGCTCGCTCTCGCTGGAGCTCGGGTCCGAACAACTTGAAGACCACATGAGGTGGAGAGGTTCGAGATAGGCTCTGGATTTCAGCTCACCTGTCCTCCGAGCTGGAGCTCGTTATTAAAGGCCTCTGCCACCATTTCTTGGGTGTGTGTGTGTGTGTGTGCTCACGTGTGTCCGTGGGCCCGTCTAATAAGTAGGAACTGCTGTTCAGTGCAAGTGACTACATAATAAGTAGATGGTTGTCGTTCTTTTGTCGTGCCTTTGTTGCTTGTATAATTGCATACGTGTTTTGCCTTGTTTAATTGCATATGTGCTTTATTATAATAAATGTCCTTGTGTGAATGTAAACCTGTTCGTTGCGTCCATTCCCTCATTGAACTGCCCCTTCTTGCACTCTGAATATAGTTGGTTTTTAGATATCCGGTAAAGTGATCGGGTCCAACGGGACTGCGCGATAATACCCCACTCGGTTATCCCAAAAGGAAGCGAGCTGCTTATGCGGCTCGTTTCCAAGCGGTCCCGTTGAGGTACAATCTCTCGGTAACCTACCCGCGCGAATAATTAGGTAAATCGAAGATTTGGCGATCTAACCCTGTAGCGCGCGGGTAGAGTGCGGACAAGGTTGTGGTATGGTTACAAACACACCCGTGGCTGGTTTCCGGCGTTGATCCGGAAGGCCGCGATTGGCTTGTCCGTTTGGTGGGCGAAGCGACCACTATTGGTTAGACGCGGTTGTTCGCAAGCCGGCGGGCGGAAACCACAACACTGGTGTCAGGAGTGGGATTCAATTCCATCCCGCCTCCGACTAAATTAACGGGAATCGGACCAAGGGTTTGTGGAGCGACCCTCGGTTCCCATTAAATTGTGGGCTTTAAAATTTATTCCGATAAGCAAGATGGCGGTTCAGGGCGAACGGATGCAGGGTGGATCAGAAATGTGTTTGAATGTCGGATCCATGGCCCGGGACGGTTCTTTTTATGACCCCACCACTAATTTTAATCAGTGGGGCCACTCACTCATACTGAGCACAAACTTTGCTGGCAAATGGAGTCGCAAAATAGTGGCGTGATCGCACCTCAGCACAACACAGAGCGGGCTGCTATTAGCACAGCGAACAGCACGACACGAGGCGGGTGCTCCCAGCCACCGTTTCAAACCACGTGGTCATGGCAGGCGAGGCAGGCGGACATTGGCGGGCTTCGGACACAATTGGAGGAAGAATGGAAAACCGAGCTGGAAGAGGAAAAACGGAAACACAATTTGGAATTAGAAAAACTGAAGCAAGAGGTAGGAAGAGGCAATCAGGACAGAGAAAGCCTAGAAGAGATGATAAAAATGAAAGAGAAACGCCTGGAGGAACTAAAGGAATACGGTAAGAAAATGAACGAATTGTGGAAGGGAGAATGGAAAAGAAGTGATGAGGCCAGAAAGGAAAAATGGGAAAAAATTTCTGAGTTGCAGGAACACCAAAGCAGAGAGAGAGAATTACAAAACGAACTGAGGATGTTAAGAGAGGAAAGAATGAGAACAGTGAATGAAACGCTAAGGAACCACACTGTGCAGATCGAACAGTTAGAAGCCAAAGCAAGGTTGGAGTGTGAGGAGGTGAGAGAGGAATTAGAAAGAAAAGCTTCTGAGTTACAGAAACACCAAAGCAGAGAGAGAGAATTACAAAACGAACTGAGGATGTTAAGAGAGGAAAGAAGGAGAATGGAGAATGAAACGTTAAGGAACCACACTGTGCAGATCGAACAGCTGGAAGCCAAGGCCAGATTAAAGAATGAGATGCAAGAAAGAGTAGTGAAAGAAGAAGGAATGAAACAGGAAAGGGAGATTAACCAATTGAAGGAAACAACGAGATTGCAGAATGAGGAACAAGAGAGACAGTGGAATAAAAAGCAAAAAGAGTATGAATTTGAAACTGAACAACAAAAGGAAAAAAACAAGGTTGGAGTACGAGGAGATAGTGGCAGAACAAGGAATGAAACAGGAAAGGGAGATTAACCAATTGAGGGAAACTATGAGATTAGAGAAGGAAGAATGTGAGAGACAGTGGGATAGAAAACAAAAAGAACATAAATTTGAGGTTGACCAATTGAAAGAAAGCAAGGTTGGAGTATGAGGAGATAGTGAAAGAACAAGGAATAAAACAGGAAAGGGAGCTAAACCAATTGAAAGAAACGATGAGATTGGAGAATGAAGAACGTGAGAGACGGTGGGGTAGAAAACAAAAACAATACGAGTTTGAAATTAACCAACTCAAGGAAACAGCAAAATTTGAGTCCACGGAGATGGAAAAGCTCCGGAAAGAAAATGAACAACGAAAGAGGCTCAGAGAGGAAGAACGACTCAAATGGGAAGGAAAACGGAACGAGAAAGAAAAGGAAATAAAGGAGGTCGCGGTGACAACGACGGAGATGCAGGAAATAGTAATAACAGAGACACGGGAGATAGAGGAGAGAGGGGGTGAAGTGGATGACACAAAGGACGAACACACACACATGGAGGTAGTGAGGGACAATGGGGTTGAGCTTGAGGAATGTGTTGGGACCCGATGCAAGCAGCAGGATAGCCTCCTTCAGGAACAAAGGGAGGAAATGTGCCCACTTGAAGCGGATCGCGACGAGGTGAGTCCGGTAGAGGGGGCGAGTGCTGTGAATGGGTGCACGCGGAGCTTGGGGGGTATGGAGACCCTGTGAGTGCTTGAGGTAGCGCAAATCCCCAGTGTGGTCGTCCCGGTGTGTGTGGTTACGAGTGTGGCGAAATGCGTGCTGCAAAGCACGCATTGCGTGAGTGAAAAGGTGTTTAAGGGAGAAGCGCCGTGTGTGAAAGAGACCGTGTGTGTGAGAGCGCTGTATGTGAGGGAGATGGCGGTTGGCATTCGCGAACATGCAACCGCATGTCCGAGTGTCATGGTGGTGTGTAAGCGTCGTGGCACATGGAAGTTTGTGTGTGAGAGTGCGACGACGATGGAGCTCCTTCGGTCATCCCAGCTCCGAGGAACATTAAAGGCTTATGAGCCCAGTTCTTTCTTACTTTCTGGGGTTTTTGCATGGAAGTCTGTGGCGCCTTGTCTACCAAGTAGAACTGCTTCAGTGCATGTACATAATAAATAGATATCGGCTGTACGTTTTTACTCGTGTTTTTTTTTCCCATTCCCCATTCATTGCATTGCTTGTGTTTGAAAATAAATGTCCCCATTTTTGAATGTCACCTGCTCGTTACGTCCCTTCCTCCATTGACTGCCATAATTGCATTCGGAATAATTAGCTGGCTGATTATAAGCCGATAAAACATACATCTGGTCCGACGGGGCTTGGCGATATAAAACTGCTCGGCAATCGCAAACGGAACGAGCTGCATAAGCGGCTCGTTTTCGTGCAGGCTCCGTTGAGGTATAAACTCCTGACATTTCTGTCTGCGAGAATAATTAGGTACATCGACAATTCGGCGGTCGACCCTGTAGCGCGTGGACAGAAGAGTTGGCTGGTTTATGGTGTGGTGAAAACACCCGTCGCTGGGTTTCGGCATTGATCCGAAAGCTGCGACTAGATTGCTCGTTCGGTGGGCGCGCGGCCGCAATTGAGCTAAAGGCGGTCGTCCGCACGCCGGCCGGGCGAAAATCCACAACAATATTGTTACGAATTTGGAATTCAATTGCACACAACATACAGGTTCCCTTAGTCAGCTATGTCGATAAGTGTATGTTCCCTAGATAGCTCACCTTCCATTGTTTAAATGTTTTTAAATCGATAAGATGTGCTGCGTATCGATTTAATAGTTAGGGAGCGAACAATGGAGACGTCCCTCCCCCTCTTCTGCGAAGAGGAAGAAGAACGCTGCCATCCCGTGACGTCAACAACTCCCTCCCACCCATGATTGAGCGGGGGGGGTGGATCACGAGGGCATGAGTCACGCCGGGTGCGGGGGAGGGGGTGGGAAGGATAAAGGGGAGATGCTTTCTTTGTTCGGGTGGGAGTCCCGTGGTAGGGCTTACTTCATGGGCTGAGTTCGTGAAAGTCCCATGGGAGTCCCGTGGTAGGGCTGAGTTTGTGGGAGTCCCGTGGCAGAGTTCGTGAAGAGTCCCGTTCTGAGTCCCGTGGGAGGAGTAAGCCTTTTGCTTCGGAGAGAGCAGTCATTCAGCAGGCCATCGGGTCCTGCTTGGCTCGCTTGGCTTGAGGCCTTCGGAAGCTTTTTGCTTCGGCTGGCTCAATGAGCTTCGGCTGCTGCTTTGTTTTGGAAGGAACTTGAGCCAATTGTTCGGCTCGAGCTGCGAGTGGATGCTTCTTCCTCTTCTTCCTCTTCTTGGGTCGTGGAGCTTTTCGTTCTCCATTTTGTTTCCCGGCTTGGTGCGACGCATCGGCCTCTTCTTGGAGTTGGATCCTCGGGGAAGCGACGCATCGACAGGAAGGATCGGCGCCTCGTCTCACCGGCACGTGTTTAGAAGCGCGGTAGCTCGGGAAGGATCACGGCGATTCGATCCAGCTCGCTCTCGCTGGGGTCCGGACAAGTTGAAGACCACACGAGGTGGAAAGGTTCGAGTAAAGCTCTGAGTTTCAGCTCACCTGTCCTCAGAGCTGGAGCTCGTGATTAAAGGCCTCAGCCACGATTTCTTGTGTGTGTGTGTGTGTGTGTGTGTGTGTGCGTGTGTGTGCGCGCGTGTGTGCGTGCGTGCGCGCGTGCGCGCGCGCGCGTATGTGTATCCGTGGGCCCGTCTTATAAGTAGTAACTGCTGTTAAGTGTAAATGACTGTACATAATAAGTAGATGGTTGTAGTTCTTTTGTCGTGCTTTTGTTGCTTGTATAATTGCATACGTGTTTTGCCTTATTTAATTGCATACGTGTTTCATTATAATAAATGTCCTTGTGTGAATGTAAACCTGCTCGTTGCGTCCATTCCCTCATTGACTGAACATTTTGTGTGTTGCGAGTTAGAAAGCCGTTGGTTTGCCGTAATAGGGGGACATTTGGACCGACTGTTCTCGGCGATTACACCGCTCAGAATCGCGCAAGGACAAGCTCGCCTCGGCGGTTTGTTCCGTACGAGTTCCGTCGAGGGTGGAATACCCCGGTCGTTGGATCACGTGGGTATTTAAGTAAATTGAAGATTGGCAATTGACCCTACCTCACGTGATCTGTCGATTGGCGTATTTCTGTTGTTGTACAAGGACCTGTCGCTCGGGGTTATCCGGGTGGCGATCTATATTCCGGGCGATCGGTCGGGCCGACTTGACTTGCCGCTCCGTTCAGAGCGGTCGGTTGGCGGCCAACCTCCCCCCCTGCCCCCCCCCCGGCCAGTAACAATATATACGAGGTGTGTTCAAAAAGTATCCAACCTTAATTTTTCATGCGTAAACAAATGAAGCTGGTGAGGCGTGGTTTGGTGCACGTATATAGGCGATCCTAATCCGTATTCGTGAATATTTTCCCGCCTGCAGAAGCTGTTCGACACCGACAGACCGCCGATGAGTGAGGAAGTGTAAGTGAGCGCCGACGATTTTCGTTTTCGACAAAATGACGGAAAAACTTGAACAACACTCCTGCATCAATTTTGTGTGAAGCTTGGCGATTCCCAAGTGGAAACGATCCGCAAGACTCAAAAGACCTTCGGGAACGAAGCAATGGGCACTACACAGATAAAAGAGTGGTACATCCGCTTCAAAGATGGTCGAACATCAGTGGAAAGTGAAGCACGTTCTGGTAGGCCCTCAACATCCCGAAATGAGATCGTCATTGACCAAGTGAGGACCCTGCTAATGCAGGATCGTCTAATCACGATCAGAGCACTTGCAGACGAGGCGGGCGTCAGCATTGGATCCATTCATTCCATTGTGACTGAGGATTTGGGCTTAAGGAGAATCTCAGCGAAGTTCGTGCCAAAGCTGCTCACGTCGAGCAGAAGGAACTCCGTTTGGAGATCACACAGGACATGCTGGAGAATGTGAACAGCGATCCCAACTTCTTCAACACAGTGATCACTGGCGATGAGACCACAGTGATCCGTCATTTTGTCAAAAACGAAAATCCGACGGCACTCACTTCGACTTCCTCACTCATCGGCGGTTTTTCGGCGACTGACAGCTTCTGCAGGCGGGAAAATTTTCACGCATAAGGATTAGGATCGCCTACATACGTGCACCAAACCACGCCTCCCTAGCTTCATTTGTTTACGCACGAAAAATTAAGGTTGGATACTTTTTGAACACACCTCGTGTATATTGTTGTGGTTGACGAAATTCGCAAACCACCATTCAGGTCCCGTAGGTGAGATATCTCTGTAAGTATATGTGTAGTTAGGCCCAAACCCGTTGTTTAGAGGGAATAAATGTCATTCATTCGGGCTGCGACCCTTTTAGATAGCCGTTTTTCTTTTACTATCTTTATTTTGGACCAGCCGCCATTACTACCACCACAACCACCACCAACCACGTCTCAACAGCCATCACACAACAACCACCAACCGCAACGCCGCTTCACAACAACAGCCACGATCCTTGCCGTCACATCTCGCTCTCGCAACCATCGCATCACCGCCATTCCCGCGCCGCTTGTGGGCACCGATCCTGGACTCGTACAGGGCGCGCACCGAGCAGCGGGTGCAAAAACACCAGCCTTTCCGAGAAATCGGATCAAGAACGATTCACGCCCACTTCTGTTCCGTCCTATCAGCGAGCGTGGGGCGATTTGGCCCCGCCTCCAGGTGCGTCGGAGTATAATCGCTATATGCAGATTCGCGGATCAAGAATCATTCACGCCCACTTTTCCTCTGTCCAATGGGGAGCGTGGCTCCGCCCCCGAGCGATTCCTGATCCAAAAATCTGCATATGATTTCTCCTGTCGGACTATAAAGCACCGAGCGCGGAGCGAATCGAGCAGTTGAGTTGGAAAGAGTTGAGAGTTTCTGAGAAGAGGAAAGCAGTTGGAGGCAGTTGAAAAAGAGTTTCTGAAGCGCAGTTGGACGGAGTTGAGAAGAGTGGAGAGTGGGAGAGTTGGAGAGTTGTGGCGGCGGCGAAGGCAGTCGAGAGGGCGCTCGTGTCAGAGTCGGGGAGCTGCGGAGAGGGGAGGCCGGTAACGCGACCGAGGTCGCGGTGGAGTCGCTCGTCGCGGGACCCAAGCCAGCGAGATATCCTCATTCCCCCGAGCATCAACAACCCCCTCCTGTTTCCCCCGCGCTGAGATAGTGTGAGAAGGGGGCCCCGTTCCCACCCCATTCCAGGCAGTGCCAGCGAGGCCCGCGGAGTCGGGGCGCCGCCGCCATCTTGCGGCTCATCACCAGACAGGTAGGCTCGACGCGGTCTCGGCCCCAGGCCCGTCTGCCCCCCTCATCGTTGAGGGTGGCCCCTTCCTTTTTCTTTTGCTTTGAGTATATGTGTTGTCAGCGCCGTCTGTGAAGTAAAACTGTATAAGTGTTGCCGTGTGCTCGGTAGTCGGTAGTAGATCTGCCTTGTTGCATTTGCTTTTTGTGCAGAATTGTTGTGTTTCTTCTACTTTTACATTTGCTTTTGGTGCATAATTGTATATGTGTGCTTTCCGTTTGCCGCGGAATAAATGTGCTTTATGTTGAACTGTTTTTCCCGTTTCGCTTCGTCTTTTCTTTTATTGAATCTCCATCTTACTTCACGTAAAGGGTTGGTCGTGGGCTAAATACGCCCAATAATTAATCGAACCGTCGAGGTTGACGATAACACCGCTCGGTTATCCCGATAGTACGGAACGGGTCGCTTAAAGTGGCCCGTGTCCGAAGTCGACCTGCGGCGAGGTGCGATCGCCCGGTCTACCCTCCGTGTGGGTACTTAGGTAGGTCGAATTTGGCAAGCAACCCTATCCCACGCGGGGGGCCGATTGGCACGATCGTGGTGAGGCCGAAAGGCCCACCCGTGACTAGTTCCCGGCGTTAGTCCGAGAGGGTCACGACGGGATTGTCCGTCCGGTGGGCGACGTGCCGCGATTCGAGTTACGTGGCCGCTCGCACGCCGGCGGGCGCGAATCCGCGACACTGGTGTCAGGAGTGGGATACAAACCCATCCCCCTCCTCGCGGCACTGGTATCGGACACTCCTGTCTCTAGCTAAATTCACGGGAATCGGTACAGGGGTGAGAGGAGCGACCCCCGATTCCCTCCAAATTACGAGCGATTTAAATTAACCCTTTACGAGAAATAAGATGGCGTCTCAAGGCGAGCGGGAGCCGGGGGTATTAGAAATGGATTTAGAATGTGTAGAATCCATGGTCCAGGATGAAAACCCCGTGCAGGAAATGTTGGTTGTGCAGGAACACGAACTCCCCCAACTGAACCCAGAGCCCGAAATAGGTGCGGCGGCGGCCGCGGTGTATGACACCTCCCCTCCCCCTCTCCACCAAAACCCCCCGATCCTTGCCGAATCGGCTCAGCTGAGTGCACCCGACATGGCCCAGCTATACGCCATACTGGCAGGAATCAGTGGGGACATGCACGAAATGAAAACAAAAATGGATACAAACACAAACGAAATAAAAGGCATGAACGAAAAAATGGATGCAAACACAAATGAAATGAAAAACGAAATAAAAGGCATGAACAAGCAAATGAACGGAATGAAAACTAATATGGAAACAAATGCGCAAGGAATGAAGGAAGAAATGAAAGGGCTGCGGGGTGAGACGCAGAGCATGGGCCGAAGCCTGCAGGCGGGCATGAAGGCAGTAACCGGGGAGCTTAAAATGGAGACTCCACGTGTGGGAGCGAACGAGCTGGGAGGGAGTGCAACGGCTGTCGGGCCCGCGGTGGAGGCGGGTAAGGAAAAAATAATTCGGGGGACGTGTTGGGCGAGGGTCGTGACGGAAAAAGTGACGGTAACCGAGAGGGAAAAACTAATTGGGGTGACGGAGACGTGCACGAGGGAGATAACAAGGGAAGAGACGGAAATAATAGTTGAGACAAGGGAGGTAAAGGGTGAAGAGGTGACTGAGTTGGCAGAGACACGGGAGATGTCGAGGGGAGGAGTGCTGTGGACAGGTGCACGGAGAGCTTGGGGGGTATAGAGGCCCCGGAGACCCTTGTGGGGACACGAATCCCCAGTGTGGTCGTCCCTGTGTGTGTGGTGCAAGGTGTGAGTGCGTCCCCGTGTGTGGATGAAACCGCCAGGATGGATGAGACACCGCGGGCGAGTGCCCCCACGTGTGTGAGTGAGACACCGCGGGCGAGTTCCCCCGCGTGTGTGAATGAGACACCGCGGGCGAGTGCCCCCGCGTGTGTGAGTGAGGCACGGTGTGCGAGTGAGACACCGTGGGCGAGTGCCCCCGCGTGTGTGAGTGGTGTAGTGGCAAGTGTGCCAAAGGGCGTGCTTCCCAGCATGCCGTGTGTGGATGAGGCACCGTGTGTGAGTGTCGCCGTGTGTGTGAGTGAAACGGCCAATATGAGTGAGGCACCGCGGGCGAGTGCCCCCGCCTGTGTGAGTGGTATGGTTTGTGTGAGGGAAATGGCACGAGTGAGTGAAAGGCCGTGAGTGAGTGGAGCCACGTGTGCGAGGGAGGTGGCATGCGTGAGTGAAATGGCCAGTATGAATGGAGCACCACGTGTGAGTGGTATGGGTAGTGTGAAGGAAATGGCATGCGTGAGTGAGCGGCCGAGTGTGAGAGAGACAGCGTGTGCAAGGTCGCTGTGTGTGAGGGAGATGTCGGTCGGCATGTGTGAACATGCAGCCGCGTCTCCCGGTGTGAGTTTAATGGTGAGGTGTGTTCGCGTCGTAACACGCGGGAGTGCGTGTGTTGAATGGCGACGACGACGGCGACAGAAGAAAGAAAGCCGAGTAGCGGCTGTAGCTGTTTCGGGGACCGTGCCGGGTTCACCCTGCAGCGAGCGCGAGGTCCGTGCTGTGCAACGCACGAGGCCCCCACGTGCTCGCTTGCGAGAGTGAAGTCCCGGTCCGGAAACGAGCGCGGTGAATGTTGCCGATCCCGCGACGGACAAAGTTTAGGCAGGATTACGGATTTGGACCGGACGGGTTCTCCACGCGATCGTGTGTGTTAAGCTCCAACGGGCAAAGCACATCTGTTCGCGTGGGGAACCCCTCGAGACGTGGGGCTTGTGTTTTTTTATGCGCACGGTGACGTCATGGCTGCACGTGGGGTTGGAATCCGGCAGGAGGGGTATCCCTGCCGGATGGTACCGTCCAAGGAGGGACGAGGTACACGTGCAGCTGCATGACGTCACGGGCAGGTGCAAAGTGCGCGAGCTGTGAGTTGCCGCGCTGGTGCTGCGCATGTGAAAAAAAAAAAAGCAAGCCTCACTTTCGGGTGCACAGGATTTCCTGGGCAAGGGGTGGAAGACCCCCTTACCAGGGCACAGGATGGAAACTCGTTAGGGGGAAGGGTTAGCTTAGTTAGACCGACTTCATGGGGCAGGGGTAAGTCCTCATGGAGTCCGTGGAATGGATTAGTTAGAGGAATTGTAGCGAGATTTAGGTTGGGAAATTGATTAATGGGATTATTTGGAGACAGTGACAGACTTGTGGATGTGTAGCGGGGACGTAGCTTAGCTACGTAGTGTTAAATGGAACGTGCTATAGTTTAAGGGACGACGTGGGAGCACGAGTTAGTTAGGGGATGTAGTTAGAAGGATGGCAGAGTTCAGCGGTGAGTGTGTTAAAGAGTTGTTGGTGAGTGAAGTGGAAGCATGTGCTTGGTGAGTGAGTGAGGCCAGCGGGTCTGTGTGTATGGAGCGAATGGGGACTGCATGGTGCGATGAGTGATTGGGGGGAGGAGTGACTCCCGCCCAAGGGACCCCGGGGTCAGTGTAGAGTGAGTTAGCTGGGTTAGTCAAATTAACAAAAATGGAGGTTGTTTTGTTGTTGGTGGGAGTGTAGGCTCGAAACCCGTTTGGAGGGGTGCAGGAGCCCTGTTGACGGGCTGGGAGCGTGGCTGCGAAAGGTGAGTATCGCTGAGTGGGTACCCCGGGCACCAGGCTAGTCGGCCGTGGTAGGCCAAGGGCCCATGGGGGGCCGGGATAGCGTAGTGGGCACGGGTGCGCCTGCTTGGTGCGGGGGCCCGGGCGCCATTAGCCGCGTGGGCAGTGTTGTGGGCACGGGTGACCCTCGGAAAGGGGCCTAGGAAGCCAGCCTGCCACGTGTGCGTTTCAGGGGAGGTGCCATGGGGGGCACTCCCCGTGTTTAGGGAGCCGGTAGGCTCGGAGGCAGTGTAGTGCCCAGGGGTGCCATAGCTGGAGATTCGGCAGAGGGTCGTGCCTGCCAAGGGGAGCCACGCGTCCCAGCCATGAGACCGTGTGAGGGCACGGAGAGAAAATTTGGGGGCGAGGCCCGAAATTGGAAGGACACCAACACAGGCGACGGGAATCTGGGTTGTTAGAACCAATAGTTTAATCGAGAGGCGCTTGTTGAAAGCCCTGGGGTAGTTTAACAGTTAATGGATAGGGTAGATTAGGAAGTGTACCCCTCCGCACAATCCATCCCCTCGCTCTCGTTGTGGGCCGCTGGACCCACTTTAGTTATAGATCGCTGAAGTCTGGGGAGGCCATCCTGAGGCTTGAATTGGGCCTCGACACAGGACGCTAGCTCTCCCTTGTTCCCCTCCGGGAAGGGAACGTAGGGGTTGAGAGTAGGCTAGGTGACAGGATAGGTTAGCTGAACAAGGACAGTACAGGGGGTTAGGGGACGATTTATAGTGGGGAAGTAAAAATAAAAAAAAATAAGTTGGGGCTAAATTGGGGTTTGACAAATTAAGGGAGTGGGTATAGACAGTGACAGGCAAAGGCGATAGGTGGGAGGGAGACCGTAGGGTAGGTCCGAGCCCGCCTTCCGAGTGGCGAGCACCACCGCACTCCCTCCACCAACCTCCACTGAACGGCAAAGGCTGGCCAGCTTCATCTGCTGGCTGCGTTGCTGCAAGGCAAAGGCCGGTCCGCTTTATCGGCAGCTGTTGTTTTGCTGCAAGGCCTGTGCCGGCTGGATCGTCTGCAGCTGCTGTGCTGCAAGGCCTGTGCCGGTCTAATTGTCTGCAGCTGCTGTGCTGCAAGGCCTGTGCCGGTCGGATTGTCTGCAGCTGCTGTGCTTCAAGGCCTGTGCCGGCCAGTTCATCTGCCGGCTGTGTTTGCCTGCAGCGGCCTTGTTCTGCAGGCTGTGTTTGCCTGATCACCTTTGCCATGCCATGCCCACTGCCCCTGTTCACCAGCCCCGTTCAATTTTTGCTTTGACCCCCCCCCCTGTTCATTGCCATGTGCGCCAGGATCAGCAAGCAACAGTTTGCAAGCTGCAAGAACTGCCCTGTTGGCAGCTACAACACGGGCCTGCAGTGGCGGCCCGTGCACCGTGTTTGCGTCCATCCATTCATCCATTCATCCATCCATTCGTTGTGTTCATTGCGTGTGCCACTTGAGCTGGCACGGAGACTGCGTTTGTGCAGCCCATGCACCGTTGTGGTTCACTGCGTTCAGTTAAAAAGGGAAGGCCTTGGACTGCGAGTGAGCAGCCGGCCACGCTCCCTGTCACCTGCATTGTTTGAGCCAGAGACTGCATGCGAGCAGCCTGGCTCCCTGCTAATTGCTTTCTTTTTGCAGAGTTCAGTGATCCTGGGCCATGGTTTAGTGTAAAATTTGTAAGTTAAGGTTAAGATGTACTGTACATATGAGTGCGCCCCCGGCATGTCTGTCTTAGCGCCGGCAATTTTATTTAAGTCGTCCGTGTGAGTGAGTTTGTTTAGGTAGTTACTCATCCCTCAGGTTATTTATTTTGGGGACACGAATACCATGAATGTCGCACTCAGGGATCCGTAGGTAAAATGTACGAGGGGAAAACTACACATGATGGCACACGAAAATTTGACGACTCGGGACGAGTCTGTAAAAAGGGGAGGGGGTAGTGTTGTGGTTGACGAAATTCGCAAACCACCATTCAGGTCCCGTAGGTGAGATATCTCTGTAAGTATATGTGTAGTTAGGCCCAAACCCGTTGTTTAGAGGGAATAAATGTCATTCATTCAGGCTGCGACCCTTTTGGATAGCCATTTTTCTTTTACTATCTTTATTTTGGACCAGCCGCCATTACTACCACCACAACCACCACCAACCACGTCTCAACAGCCATCACACAACAACCACCAACCGCAACGCCGCTTCACAACAACAGCCACAACCCTTGCCGTCACATCTCGCTCTCGCAACCATCGCATCACCGCCATTCCCGCGCCGCTTGTGGGCACCGATCCTGGACTCGTACAGGGCGCGCACCGAGCAGCGGGTGCAAAAACACCAGCCTTTCCGAGAAATCGGATCAAGAACGATTCACGCCCACTTCTGTTCCGTCCTATCAGCGAGCGTGGGGCGATTTGGCCCCGCCTCCAGGTGCGTCGGAGTATAATCGCTATATGCAGATTCGCGGATCAAGAATCATTCACGCCCACTTTTCCTCTGTCCAATGGGGAGCGTGGCTCCGCCCCCGAGCGATTCCTGATCCAAAAATCTGCATATGATTTCTCCTGTCGGACTATAAAGCACCGAGCGCGGAGCGAATCGAGCAGTTGAGTTGGAAAGAGTTGAGAGTTTCTGAGAAGAGGAAAGCAGTTGGAGGCAGTTGAAAAAGAGTTTCTGAAGCGCAGTTGGACGGAGTTGAGAAGAGTGGAGAGTGGGAGAGTTGGAGAGTTGTGGCGGCGGCGAAGGCAGTCGAGAGGGCGCTCGTGTCAGAGTCGGGGAGCTGCGGAGAGGGGAGGCCGGTAACGCGACCGAGGTCGCGGTGGAGTCGCTCGTCGCGGGACCCAAGCCAGCGAGATATCCTCATTCCCCCGAGCATCAACAACCCCCTCCTGTTTCCCCCCGCGCTGAGATAGTGTGAGAAGGGGGCCCCGTTCCCACCCCATTCCAGGCAGTGCCAGCGAGGCCCGCGGAGTCGGGGCGCCGCCGCCATCTTGCGGCTCATCACCAGACGGGTAGGCTCGACGCGGTCTCGGCCCCAGGCCCGTCTGCCCCCCTCATCGTTGAGGGTGGCCCCTTCCTTTTTCTTTTGCTTTGAGTATATGTGTTGTCAGCGCCGTCTGTGAAGTAAAACTGTATAAGTGTTGCCGTGTGCTCGGTAGTCGGTAGTAGATCTGCCTTGTTGCATTTGCTTTTTGTGCAGAATTGTTGTGTTTCTTCTACTTTTACATTTGCTTTTGGTGCATAATTGTATATGTGTGCTTTCCGTTTGCCGCGGAATAAATGTGCTTTATGTTGAACTGTTTTTCCCGTTTCGCTTCGTCTTTTCTTTTATTGAATCTCCATCTTACTTCACGTAAAGGGTTGGTCGTGGGCTAAATACGCCCAATAATTAATCGAACCGTCGAGGTTGACGATAACACCGCTCGGTTATCCCGATAGTATGGAACGGGTCGCTTAAAGTGGCCCGTGTCCGAAGTCGACCTGCGGCGAGGTGCGATCGCCTGGTCTACCCTCCGTGTGGGTACTTAGGTGGGTCGAATTTGGCGAGCAACCCTATCCCACGTGGGGGGCCGATTGGCACGATCGTGGTGAGGCCGAAAGGCCCACCCGTGACTAGTTCCCGGCGTTAGTCCGAGAGGGTAACGACGGGATTGTCCGTCCGGTGGGCGACGTGCCGCGATTCGAGTTACGTGGCCGCTCGCACGCCGGCGGGCGCGAATCCACGACAATATATATATATATATATATATATATATATATATATATATATATATATATATATATATATATATATATATATATATATAGTATTTAAATGAAAATACAAGAAATAAATATTATTTATATAATACATTATAAATAAGCATGAATATAATTTATTGGTGGTTGCGAAGAAACACAGTGCAGCAAGTTAAAAATCGGTTGTTAATAACAGTTTGAGGCTATGGTTGGATGGACGTGCTGTGTGATGGACATGCCAACAGGGTAAAGTGTTTATCACTTTATTTATTATCATATAAAGTGGTGTATGATTAAAGTTATTCACATGTGGTAATACTTTGAATAAAAGTAATAATTAAATAAGTTTGAGTGAGATGTTGCATTGATGTTGACAAGGTTTATTTCAAGGAAATTTTAGAACTGCACAAATCTTTGAGGCAGGTGCCATGGCCTGCAGTGTTTGAGATTCACTGAGTCTGAGAATCATTTGTAATGGCTATTTTTTAAACATTTTATGGATTTTAAGTTCCTTTGTATCCTTTGACAACTTTTCCTCTACCCTCAAACCCATGCAGGCACAGCCAAGTGATTTCATAAGTGCATTCATCAATTCTGGCCTTTTCACTGTACTGTGGGATCCTTGCCAAATGTGGGGTGGTAGTGCTGTGGGAGCCTTGCAAAATGTGGGTTGGTGGTGCTGTAGTGGCCTTGCCAAATGTGGGGTGGTAGTGTTGTGGGAGCCTTGCCAAATATGGGTTGGTCATGCTGTGGTGGCCTTGCCAAATGTGGGGTTGTAGTGCTGTGGGAGCCTTGCCAATTGTGCGGTGGTGGTGCTGTGGGAGCCTTGCCAAATGTGAGGTGGTAGTGTTGTGGGAGCCTTGCCAAATGTGGGGTGGTAGTGCTGTGGTGGCCTTGCCAAATGTGGGGTGGTAGTGCTGTTGTGGCCTTGCCAAATGTGGAGTGGTAATGTTGTGGTGGCCTTGCAAAATGTGGGCTGGTAGTGCTGTGGTGGCCTTGCCAAATCTGGGGTGGTAGTGCTGTGTGAGAGCCTTGCCAAATGTGAGGTGGTAGTGTTGTGGGAGCCTTGCCAAACATTGGGTGGTCGTGCTGTGTGAGCCTTGAAAAATGTGGGGTGGTAGTGCTGTGGGAAGCCTTGCGAAATGAGGTGGTAGTGCAGTGTGAGCAATGCAAAATGTGGAGGTGGTAGTGCTGTGTGAGCCATACTAAATGTGGGGTGGTAGTGCTGTGTAAGCCACGCAAAATGTGGGGTGGTAGTGCTGTGTGAGCAATGCAAAATGTGGGGAGGTTGTGCTGTGTGAGCAATGCAAAATGTGGGGAGGTTTTGCTGTGTGAGCCATGCAAAATGTGGGGAGGTTGTGCTGTGTGAGCAATGCAAAATGTGGGGAGGTTTTGCTGTGTGAGCCAGGCAAAATCTGGGTTGGTGGTGCTGTGGGAGCCTTGCCAAATGTGAGGTGGTAGTGTTGTGGGAGCCTTGCCAAACATTGGGTGGTCATGCTGTGGGAGCCTTGAAAAATGTGGGGTGGTAGTGCCTTGGGAAGCCTTGCGAAATGTGAGGTGGTAGTGCTGTGTGGGCCATGGAAAATGTGGGGAAGTTGTGCTGTTTGAGCCATGCAAAATATGGGGAGGTTGGGCTGTGTGAGCCATGCAAAATGTGGGGTGGTAGTGCTGTGTGAGCCATGCAAAATGTGGGGTGGTAGTGCTGTGTGAGCAATGCAAAATGTGGGGAGGTTGTGCTGTTGGAGCCATGCAAAATGTGGGGAGGTTCTGTTGTGGGAGCCATGCAAAATGTGTGGAGGTTGTGCTGTGTGAGCCATGCCAAATGTGAGGTGGTAGTGCTGTGTGAGCAATGCTAAATGCGGGGTGGTAGTGCTGTGTGAGCCATGCAAAATGTGGGGTGGTAGTGCTGTGTGAGCCATGCAAAATGTGGGCTGGTAGTGCTGTGTGAGCCATGCAAAATGTGGGGTGGTAGTGCTGTGTGAGCCATGCAAAATGTGGGGTGGTAGTGCTGTGTGAGCAATGCAAAATGGGGGGAGGTTGTGCTGTGTGAGCCATGCAAAATGTGGGGAGGTTGTGTTGTGGGAGCCATGCAAAATGTGGGGAGGTTGTGCTGTGTAAGCCATGCCAAATGTGAGGTGGTAGTGCTGTGTGAGCAATGCAAAATGTGGCGTGGTAGTGCTGTGTGAGCCATGCAAAATGTGGGGTGGTAGTGCTGTGTGAGCCATGCAAAATGTGGGGTGGTAGTGCTGTGTGAGCAATGCAAAATGTTGGGAGGTTGTGCTGTGTGAGCCATGCAAAATGTGGGGAGGTTGTGCTGTGTGAGCCATGCAAAATGTGGGGTGGTAGTGCTGTGTGAGCCATGCAAAATGTGGGGTGGTAGTGCTGTGTGTGCCATGCAAAATGTGGGGTGGTAGTGCTGTGTGAGCCATGCAAAATGTGGGGAGGTTGTGCTGTGTGAGCCATGCAAAATTTGGGGTGCTAGTGCTGTGTGAGCCCTCCAAAATGTGGGGTGGTAGTGCTGTGTGAGCAATGCAAAATGTGTGGAGGTTGTGCTGTGTGAGCCATGCAAAATGTGGGGAGGTGGTGCTGTGTGAGCCTTGTCAAATGTGAGGTGGTAGTGCTGTGTGAGCCTTGCAAAATGTGAGGAGGTTGTGCTGTGTGAGCCATGCAAAATGTGGGGAGGTTGTGCTGTGTGAGCCATGCAAAATGTGGGGTGTTTGTGCTGTGTGAGCCATGCAAAATGTGGGGTGTTTGTGCTGTGTGAGCCATGCAAAATGTGGGGTGGTAGTGCTGTATGAGCCATGCAAAATGTGGGGTGGTAGTGCTGTGTGAGCCATGCAAAATGTGGGGTGGTAGTGCTGTGTGAGCAATGCAAAATGTGTGGAGGTTGTGCTGTGTGAGCCATGCAAAATGTGGGGAGGTTGTGCTGTGTGAGCCTTGCCAAATGTGAGGTGGTAGTGCTGTGTGAGCCTTGCAAAATGTGAGGAGGTTGTGCTGTGTGAGCCATGCAAAATGTGGGGAGGTTGTGCTGTGGGAGCCATGCAAAATGTGGGGAGGTTGTGCTGTGCGAGCCTTGCATAATGTGAGGTAGTAGTGCTGTGTGAGCCATGCAAAATGTGAGGAGGTTGTGCTGTGTGAGCCATGCAAAATGTGGGGAGGTTGTGCTGTGTGAGCCATGCAAAATGTGGGGAGGTTGTGCTGTGTGAGCCTTGCCAAATGTGAGGTGGTAGTGCTGTGTGAGCCATGCAAAATGTGAGGAGGTTGTGCTGTGTGAGCCATGCAAAATGTGGGGAGGTTGTGCTGTGGGAGCCATGCAAAATGTGGGGAGGTTGTGCTGTGGGAGCCTTGCATAATGTGAGGTAGTAGTGCTGTGTGAGCCATGCAAAATGTGGGGAGGTTGTGCTGTGGGAGCCATGCAAAATGTGAGGTAGTAGTGCTGTGTGAGCCTTGCAAAATGTGGGGAGGTTGTGCTGTGGGATCCTTGCAAAATGTGGGGAGGTTGTGCTGTGTGAGCCTTGCAAAATGTGGGGAGGTTGTGCTGTGTGAGCCTTGCAAAATGTGGGGAGGTTGTGCTGTGGGAGCCTTGCATAATGCATATATTTTTTTATTCAACAAAAGGAGAGGGTTGAGTGTGATTGCCTGTATGTCTGATGCCATGTAGCGGTGCCCCGAACCTTGCTCAGTCAGGACGGTTGAGGGTCAAAGGCACCAACAACTATATCATAGTAATTTCCTCGGAGGAGTCTCAGGTCTGGGATTCTGTAGACTTCCGTGCCTCAAGTGTTAAATCCTCTCAGCCAAAAGTCCTCATGTCGATTTGTCCGTAACATTGTTCATTCCGTCGATGTGTTTCCTCACCTGTTAATTTCAGTATTTTGATGGACTTTCATGCAGATGATGTGCACTCTGGAACAACAGGAAGTTTTGTCATTGAAGATCATTCCTCCTTGGAGGCTTGGAGCTGTGCAGACGATGATGAACAGTACGTTGCTGAAATCAAGAAGGTCGCCAACTCTATCCATACACAGTCCGGTAAGGGGGAGCTTGTAAATGATAATTAAATCAGAATGATCCTTACTTGGTGTGTTGAAACAAATCTTCATTGTCGAATGTCTTGCTTAAAATTTTTGAATTTAAAATGAATGCAACATGTGGAGGGATGTTTTAAATTAAAATTTATTTATTCAGGTGAATGCAACATGTGAGGGATGGTATCCCTCCTTTCTGTGGGTGTGGTTATGCCACTGAAGTAGTGCTACCTGTAGATTAGCACTGGCATTTAGAACTTAGCCACAATACCAGCACACAATGACGTACTCTTTAGAATTGTCCCATGGCTTTTATTGTGTACATCTTGCTCTGTACATCTATTTCACGCTTCCTTCGAGCACCGAAGTGAGTGCACCAAATACCCGGAGGGGTAACGTGGCAGAAATGCTTTACAGACAATATTATGTCCCTTCTGTTGTTTAACAGGTGAAACCAACGTACTACGCAAAACAGAAGGATATTTAATAAGTAATTTATTAATCTCTACTGTCTACATTTCAAACACCAATCTATATATTAATACTGAAAGACCAATTTTGTGCTCCTCCTAGCGGTCGCGTCACGTTTTTCTCGGTACTGTGACCTAGACTGAAAGAAACTTCGTACCTGTAAGAGTGCATCACACATAGTGGCAATAGTCAACCTTCAACTCTGAAGCAGAATAAATAAATATAAATATATCAATATTATCACACGGAAACGGTGTAGTTCCTGAAATCGTCCATCGGAGGGCACATTTTTCAACTTTTAACAGTAAAGTGTAAGGAGAATAAATATAAATATATCAATATCATCACACGGAAACGGTGTAGTTCCTGGAATCGTCCACCGGAGGGCACATTTTTCAACTTTGAACAGTAAAGTGTTATTACAATCTATATTATAATACTGAAGGACCAATTTTGTGCTCCTCCTCGCGGTCGCGTCACGTTTTTCTCAGTACTGTGACCTGGACTTAAAGAAACTTCATACCTGTAAGAGAGCATCGCACATAGTGGCAAGAGTCAACCTTCAACTCTGGAGCATCTATATATTGATACTGAAGGACCAATTTTGTGCTCCTCCTAACGGTCGCATCACGTTTTTCTCGGTACTGTGACCTGAGAAGTTTTGACACGGTGTACGTCAAAGTCGACACGTGCACAAATCAGGGAACTTCTTCACAAGGAATAGTGTACACCAAAAATGTCGTGTACAAGGACGTTTTGTAGGCCTCATTAGGTAAGGCCATGGAGTACATCGACTGGGATCCGGCTCTTACAAGAGCCGCCACTGGTTGTCATATTGGGCTCATGGAACGGAATCCGTCTGTGACGGGGCTTCAGCGAGTACCATTTAATAGCATCCCATAACAATGATTTTAAAAGGAGCACTTCTTCTTCTCCTCTTCCCTTTAAAAGGGGTGAGGTCCGATGGCACCAACCTTCTGCCCTGCTTTGGCCACGAGACTTCTCCACCTCCCTCTGTCCTCAGCCAACTCTCTCTACTCTCCAACTACCCCTACCTTATGGATATCCCTCCTCATGCAATCCTCCCATCTCACCCACAGTCTACGTCTTTTCCTCCTACCTTTCTCCCTCGACCTATCGACTCTCTTTGCCATTCTCTCTTCTCCCATCCAGATCAAGTGTCCAGCTCATCTCAGCCAGAATTTCAGCAATCTCCCCATCAAGCTCATCTGCACACCATTCTCCTCCCTAAGTTCATCCATCCTTCTTCTACCCACCCTCTTCACTCCCGCAATCCTCCTGATCAAGTTGTTCTCGCAAACCTGCAGCCTCTGTTGTTGTCTCTGTCAGTGGATCAACCAAAACTCTTCTCTTTGTTCCCTTGTACATCCCTTCCACAAACCTGACTTGTGCTTCCGGCACTCCTATCCGTCTCAGTGTCATCATCACCATCTCTCGGGACAGTGTCATAGGCCTTATCCTGGCCCACAAACCCCAATGCCATCTCACCTTGCACCTTCAACCTCTTTGCCAGCTATCTCAGCACGAACATCCCATCCATTGTCCCCCTACCCATTCTAAACCCCTGCTGCTCTTTTCAGATTTCCAATTTCCACACTCTTCCTTATCGTCCCGTCAAGAATCCTCTCCAGCATCTTCATAACACGACTTATGAGTGTAATGCCTCTGTACTTTCCCAGATCTTGAACATCGCCCTTCCCTTTCCATATTGACACAATTCACCCTGTCCTCCACTCATATATATATATATATATATATATATATATATATATATATATATATATATATATGTGCTGTATATATGAAGACCACAAGGGGAAAACCAGAGATGTCAGGATAAGTCAATTTTGAAGAAACTGAAAAACAAAGTTTCAAGACTTTGGTGGACTGTTTAATAACTGTCATATGGATTTCTTTTCCAGTAAAAGGAAGAGTGATCATTGGCCGATCAAATTAAGCATGAAGCATTTGCCAAGCTTCTGTGTTATTTAATTTAAGAGCAAAGAACGAATCAATGTTGCAAACTGACATCACTGGTTATTCCCTTGTTTAATAATTGCCATGCAATTTTAACCCAGGATGTGTAGCAAATTCATGTTTTTGGTTATTAGCATACATTACATGACTTTGGTGATCACAGATTATTTTTTCAACATTAAACGGTCATTGTTTTTCTGTTTGATTGGTGTTCAACGCCAGACTCAAGGGTATTTCGCTTATATGACGACGGATTCTACATTTCTTACTCTGTACTACTTAATATGATGGAAAACCGAGAGGAAACCAAGGATAAACCACCCCCGCGATAGCCGAAGTCACCTCGTGTGACTCCCTCATATACCTAAGCAGGTTGATTGGGCGGTAGGTACATCAAATGAGGATGGGTACTCAGACGCGCTAACCATTAAGCCACGGCGTGGGTCCCATAAAAATCACAATAAAGGTTTGACCAGGCTTGAACCACGATATGCACCAACTATGGAGCCCATGATATAACCAAATAGGCCATTGTAGTGCTCAGTTTATGCTGTGAAAGTTTTACAACCTTTCATTTTTTAGTTTCTCAACTCTGAATATTATGGTGGAAGAGTTAACATGAATGAAAGGGAGATAACCAGGAGTAAAGTACTGACAACTCTGGGTTTCTACTTGTTCAGCTTTGACAACACTTGTTTTTTCATTGCACGGCTAAACTTTATACCATATAAATTATGTGACACCCCTGGTTATTTGTTAAAGTAATATTGTGAGAGGAAACCTTATGTTGCCAACAATTGGCAGGTGCAATAACCCTGAAATTTATAAAAAGTGACATCTCTGGTTTTCCCCTTGTGGTCTTCATATATATATATATATATATATATATATATATATATATATATATATATATATATATATATATATATATATATATATATATATATATATATATATATATATATATATATATATATACATATATATCTTCTTCTTTCGGCTGCTCCCGTTCGGGGTCGCCACAGCAGATCATCGATATGATCTGCATAGTGATTTGGCACATGTTTTACGCCGGATGCCCTTCCTGACGCAACCCTGGTCACCTCTTACGACACAGGGATATGGTACACCTATTTTAACCAGGGTATACACCGGCCCAGTACACTGGTACTCATTTCGCCGACCTCGGAAGGATAACAGGCTGAGCCAACCTCCTGGTGTATTAATTCAGTGGCCCAACGGGGGCTTGAACTCGGGACCTTTTGGATCCCAAGCCGCTGCCCTAACCACTGCGCCAACACCAGGATATATATATATATATATATATATATATATATATATATATATATATATATATATATATATATATATATATATATATATATATATATATATATATATATATATATATATATATATATATATATATATATATATATACATACACACACACACTTCAAAGAACACAAATGTAACAAAGAAAATGAATATTCTCAATGGGATCCTTTCAATTATAGCATAATAGATGGGTTTATGCCTGGTGTTGGCTTAATGGTTAGGGTGGCAGGCTTGGAATCCTCGGGTCTCGAGTTCAAATCCCGCTTTGCCGTTGAATTAATACCAGGTGGGGTTGACTCGGTCTGTCATCCTTCCAAGGTCGGCGAAATGAGTACCAGCTTATTGGGATGATTGAGCCATTCGAGTATCCTGCGACGGGAGTGGTGACCCGTCCAGGATTGTGCCCAATAGCCCAGGAGACTGCTTTGGCAACACTGACGCTCTGTACAGAGTATGGTCCCGATGGATGGATGGACATGGGTTCAATCAATATTGTGATATGTGGGCAGAATGCCTTTATTTATCAAACCTGGTACAACATTTTAATGCTCCCTTGAGAGGTCCATTCATCGTTTTAGAGAAAAACCATTTCCACACTGGCCGAAGCAAAAATAGCATGCCTTTCCTGTCGTAATTCTCTGCAGACTACTGTAGTAGGACCTGTTACCAACTGCAGTGTATGAGAGTACCACTCTCATAGACTATAGTTCTCACTAGCATTTTTGTCTGGGGGTAATGGATTAAATATTTCTGAGATGGCAAAAAGGAGGGTTTTGAATGAAAGAGAATTCAAAACTTTGTAAAAGTCTACTTTTAGAATGTGATACTTCCAAGGCCATCACAGCTGCTTTACCTCGCATGCATTTTAAAGATAAGTGCAGCACAATGCAAATTATGCCAGCAAGAACATTAGTTGGTTTTTCACAACAAAGCAATTACAAAGATTGGCATTCTTGTTTATAATTGTGTCCAAAGTAATGGATACTTTCTTTGTTTTTGTTGTCTTGACTATCTATGCCATTTAATAAAACTCAATCCTTTTGTTTTTGTTGATATCAAATGTTGTGACAGGGGTGGCTGGGAAGTTTATCAACGAGAACACCTGCATCATGTGCCAAGAGGAATTCTCAACCAAAGACCTTCTGCATCTTCACTTGGAGACTCATGATCAAAAACCAGAACAGAAGAAGCACAAGTGCAACCTCTGCCCCTACAGCTCAGGGCGTAAGGATAATTTTATTGCACATTTGAGGATACACACGGGCGAGCGCCCTTACACGTGCTCTGTGTGCGAGAAGGCGTTTTCTTCATCATCGGCCTGTCAAAAACACATGCGGATCCATACGGGAGAGCGCCCATACAAGTGCACCACCTGCGGGAAAGCTTTTGCGCAGTCGACGTCGTGTCAGACCCACATGAGGATTCACACGGGTGAACGTCCACATAAGTGCGCTACGTGTGGCAAGACTTTTGCACATCAGACGGCTTATCAAAAACATGTGAGGATCCATACAGGAGAGCGTCCATACAAGTGCTCTTACTGTGAGAAAGGATTCCCTTCGTCATCCGACTGCCAAAAGCATATGCGAACGCACACGGGGGAGCGGCCGTATAAATGTGCCATCTGCGGTAAGGGTTTTGCCCAGTCGACGGGTTGTCAGACGCACATGAGGATCCACTCTACCGAGCGGTTCCCAATGGAGCGTCCGCATAAATGCACTACCTGTGGAAAGGCATTCGCTCATTCGGCAACGTGTCGGATACACATGAGGATTCATACGGGAGAGCGTCCCTACAATTGTACATTTTGTAAGAAGGCCTTCTCTTGTTCGTCGGATTGTCAAAGGCATGTGAGAACTCATACAGGAGAACGTCCATATAAATGCCCTTCTTGTGGAAAGAACTTTACTAGATCGGCACATTGTCAGAGGCATATGAGGATTCATGTCAGAGAAAATTCTTTTATTGACGTAGATGATGATTTAAACGTAACACCACAAGAAAATAACTTGACAGATGAATGAAATGCTTTGACATTATCTCGAGAGAGTTCATAGTTGACAATGGCTAAAGTTGCAGTTTGTCATTGAGAGAAATAATTGGCAAAGCTCAGGCAAAAAATACCTTGTAACTAATTAACAAGTTTTATGGCCTAACTATGTGATAATAAACCTGCCAGCTCTTCCATTAGGAACTCAAATTACGAAATTTCCAAAATAGTTTCATTCAAGTAGCATCAACGTTGTAAACTTTGGGTAGATTGCCCAGGCAAAATGCTACAGTAAGAACTATAGTACATGAGAGTTGTACTCTCATATACTACAGAAGTCTGCAGAGAATTACTACAGGAAAGGAATGTTATTTTTTCTCGGGTGAGCTTCTCAGTTTTCTTTGCGTTTTTAGTCTGTTTTGTGGCATTAAAGGTTTTACTTGGCCGGAGTGCAAATCCTGCCACCAACCTCCTAAAAAACAGTAACGCAACTGCAGGAGGACGTCTGCAGACAAAGTTGGGCACTAGAAATGAATGGCCGTTGGCTCACAAGGAGCTCCTCCGCCCTTTTACAGGTTTTGTTTTTGATCCTGCTGGGTGTCCATATCCATTAGAGGAAAAACACAGGGTAACTGTCCCAGGTTGGATTGCATTAGTGTGTGTTAGGGTGGTGCTGAGGTGTCGTCTACCTGTCGTCCACGAAACGGCAGTTTCCTTGGATTAACCTAATGCGGTCCCTTCGGGTGGTTATCTGGAATGTCCTATCCCTAAGAGAGGGTGATCACCTGTCTCTGTTGTCATCTGAGCTCAAGCGTTTGAACATCGGTATTGCAGCACTCTCTAAGATTCGGAGACCGGATCGTGGCGAGATCATGATTGGTGGTTACACCTACTATTGTCTGGTTGCTCTGATGGTTGCCATGCCCAAGGAGTTGCTGGAGCTGTGTCCATTCAGCTGACTCCAGTGATAATTGAGGTAACACCGGTCAACAAGCGTATTATGAGATGAAGGATTCGTCACTCCTTGAGTGTCGTTTCCCTGGTCTCGGCATATGCTCCGACTGAAGCGAGCGATCTCACCGTGAAGGATGCATTCTATGCCACGCTCGAGTGTGGTTGATCAATGCCCCAGGCGAGGTACTCTTCTAGTCTTGGGGGATTTCAGTGCATCGACTGGAACTGATAGGGTTTGTTATGAGATATGTTTTGGTCCCCATGGGCCTGGAACTGTGAACCAGAATAGCACAAAGTTCCTTGACTTTGCAAGAAGTCGTGGACTAAGGGTGGCTGGTTCATAATTTCAGCGTCCACAGGCTCATCGTTGGACTTGGTATTCCAACGCTGGTGGTTTGGCAAAGGAGATTGACCATGTGCTTGTTGATGGTTTCTGGAGGATGATCCAGAACTTCAGGATCGACCGGAGTGTTGAGTTCCTCAATACCAACCATCGGCTTGTTGTAGCAACTCTGAAGCTATAGCTTAAATCTGGGAGAATGGTACCATTCCAGCCTCGGATGGACGTTGGCAAGCTCAAGGTTGAGAGTGTTGCTGAGGAGTTTGCGAACAGGCTGAGTGGGGATTTGTGGGGTCTGGGTGCTTTTGGGAATCATGAAGAGTTGTGGAGTGCCTTCAAGACCACCATCCTTGATGTTTCCGGTAGATGTCTTAAAACTCACCATAGGGCGAAGAAGAATTTTGTCTCTCAAGGGACACTGGGTACCATTGACCAGAGTTGCGGCGCCAGGCTAAATTGCAGAGTTGATCTGTTCATGGAGTTGAGGCATAAAACTGTACGTGTGCTGAGGATGGAAAAGGAGGCCTATGTGCGAGGAATCTGAGGGGGGTAGAGCATCAACTGTGGTCAAGTGATTATCGTCCTGCTTACAGTGGAATTTGTGCATTGCATTCGCCCAAGCCCATCTCTCGGTGTGCTGCAGTTTGAGTGGCGGGTGGTGGACTCTTGACAGGAGAGTCCAAAGTGACGGCCCGCTGGGCCGGTTACTTTGAGCGGCTGTTCCAGGCTGATCCACCAGCAGTCGAGTTGGATGTCAGGGGTGTTACAACCCCTGTTGCTGATCCGCCAATCAACTGTGGTCCACCTTAGTTTGTGGAAACACAGGCTCCGGTGAACCAGTTGAAATGGGGTAAAGTTCTTGGGATCTGTAGTATCCATGCTGAACTTCTCAAGGCTGGTGGAAATGCTGCACTCGTGTCGTTGCATGCAGTTCTGTGCACTGCCTGGAACACAGGCATCATCCCAACTCACTGTAAGAGGGGCCTTGTTGTCCCTCTCTGGAAAGGGAAGGGTGATCGCCAGGACTGCAACAACTACCGAGGGGTGACGCTATTCTCAGTGCCGGGAAAGGTCTTTGCTCAGATAATTCTTGATCGGGTTCGCCACCATCTGCTTGAGCAACAGCATCCAGAGCAGTCAGGCTTTACACCAAAGAGGTCAATGATTGACCGTATCCCTGCTCTTCCTGTCCTCACTGAACGCAGACGAAAGTTTTGGCAGGGGCTGCTTGCAGCCTATGTTGATCTCTGTAAAGTATTTGATTCAGTAAATCGGGATGCCCTCTGGAGGATTCTTGGTCTTTGTGGGGTGCCACCAAAACTGATCAATCTGATGTCTAAACCGTACTCTGGAACTTTGAGGTAGTGTGCTGTTAGAGTGCTTTGAGATGTGGTGATACCATCTCCAACTTATTTACAGTTGTTGCTGGAGTTCGTCAGGGGTGTGTACTAGCACCCACACTTTTCAGTGCTTGTATGGACTGGATTCTGGGGAAGATGTCAGAGAGATCAAGCTGCGGTGAATTGTTTGGGAATGTCAAGATCTCTGACCTTGATTTCGCAGATGATGCAGTCATCTTTGCAGAGACTTTGGATATCCTTTTGGGGGCCCTCGAGGTGCTGAATGAGGAGTCGGAGCCGCTGGGATTACGGGTTTCCTGGGTCAAAATTAAGATCCAGGCTTTCAATGACATCTTGGATGCTGCTATCTTGTCTGTACCTGTTTGTGGTGAGGATGTTGAGGTCACGGAGTGATTCATTTACCTTGACAGTGATATTCATGTCTCTGCTGGCTGTGAGACAGAGGTCAATCGACGTCTGGGTTGGGCTTGGGGAGCCATGGATTCACTGGATCATGGGGTATGTTGCTGTCGGTTCTTGTGCAGAGGATGAAAGTCCGATTCCTCAGGTCCTTGATGCTTCCGGTCTTGCACCACAGATGTGAGACTTGAATTCTGACCAGGGATCTGAGACGGAGACTTAATTCCTTTGGTTCCAGGTCTCTTCAGAGAATCCTTGGCTGTCGCTGCTCAGACTTTGTGTCCAATGAGCGGTTGCTGAGGGAGACTCAAATGAGATTTGCTTCCTGGATAGTCTGTGAGCATCAGCTGCCGCTGTCTGGATGTGTGGCTCGTTTTCCGGGCCCTGATCCTGCTCACCAGATTCTCTCAGAGAGGGAGCCTCGTGAGTGGAGTAAGCCAATGGGCCAACCACGTGCCTCGTGGTTGTATAATGTAGGAGGTTGATCAGCATTTCAAGGAGATGGTGGTGGGCCAGGCATCTGCCTGGGGGATGACCAGACAGAGACTCCTAGAGTACTGGCGGAAAGTGGACGCAGTGACGCGCTGCTCTGGCACATGATCCCGTACCTGACCTGACCTAAGCTTGTCCTTATACTTTTGATGATAATTCTGTTTTAGTTACTTCTCCATTCAATAATTGACACATAAAGAACTTGAGGATCAGGTAAATAAATTGATCGAATGTACCAGACTATTTACAGTGTTGGTGCTGCCAAAGCAGTTTCTTGTCGAGGGTTATGCTGGGTGGTTTTCCATTGCCTTCCCCAGCAATAATTCAAGGTAGGAATTTGTAGTTTGTTCATTGTGCCGGCAATAACTCCATCCTTAACGACCATCAATGAGCATTGCTACCAAATGGACCCTCTGACTTAACATCCTTCTGATGGACGGCACACGCATCGGTGCCTTTCTCTGCTTGTGAAACACCTGGTTGGTGGTTGATACCTCAGTTGAGATTCATACCCAAGCTCGACTGCTCAAAGGTGAGTGTGCACACGTCTAGGCTATCCTTCCAGCCCTGAGGATGCCAGACTACGTTTTGAAAGATTTACGTTGGCTCTAATTGTGAAAGTTGTATATAATGTATGAGACTGCAACAATCCTCAGAATGCCGTCGAGATTAATCCATTTACCACAAAGTTCTTATCAAAGTTGTATCAAAATTTGAAGTTGAGATTTCAAGTTCAATTCCAATGCTGCATAATCAAAGTATGTAAAAAATAAATAATTGCCAGATAATCAAATTGTTATGCATGAGCAAGCGCGGTTAGGTATAATAAGCGGTCCTGTAGGACGTGGCAGTCAGTAATCGTATAAGCGAGTGTTTATTTACAGCTTGGAAAAATAACCCGGATATGTGTCGTCATTCAATACAAAAGGGACACGGCACAGGAAGAAGCTCGTTGCAGATACTTCTCTCAAAAGTACTTCATCACACAAATCCCTCTTGATAAAATTGGACATTAATATTTTTATGGTATCTACAAATACCTCATTGGTCAAATATATAGCTCGTCTATGTGAAATCAGAAGTACACGTGTTAAGTGTATTATCCGAGTATGATTGAGGGATTTAGACTATCTGACTTTTTGTCACAGCATATTTATCAAATAAGTTTTGAAATAAGTTGCGTCCGCGACGAGTCCCCCAGGTCAGCGGTTAGATTTCGACTCTGGCCGAGTCGTATCGAAGACTTTAAATAAGGTACGTGTGACGTGCTGCTTCCTCACTTGGCGCTCGACATTTAGAGCATAGAGCATGGACAAACTCCGTAGGTTTGGCATCTTTAAGGAGGTGGAAATTCCTCCTTCATTGCCCTTCCGAGTGCTGATGGAAAAGTGACGTCATAAAGATGACAAATCTATGACAAAGTTAAGGTGTCATAAGTTCACTCAACTCCATCAGCTTCAGAATTCAAGTCCCCGTGATCATTTGGTGATGAAGTTAAACGTGAATAAAATGTCACGTGATCAGGCAGATGGCTGGCGCTGTTGTACATCTTTCAGTTTAGCAGCTTTGATTAGAAGGTAGTCAGTAAAGGCACGTGGTGTCGTCTGAATTGCATTCTGCACATCTGGCACTTTGATTCCCTTTCTCAGGTGGCTTGTATTTTCTTTGTACAATTCAGGTAGTCTCCCACGAGGAGAGGATTTTAGATCCCACTTTTTACCTCTATCGAACGTCATACCTTATACTCGTATATATGTGTTTGAAGCGAGGGGTTTGTGGATGCAAAGCAGACTCTTGTCCTTTACTCGTATTGTAAGCCAGAGTCAATATTGTCTGCCAACGGATGCTCCGTATTCAAAACTTTGATTGGGTTTCTTAATGTCTGTGTTTCTAATGAGCTGCACACATTTTTGTTGTTGGCCCGTTTTCTCTTCTCTCTGCGGCTGAAGTCACGACCACAGTGCGTACCATGGCCCTGGAATTGGGTGATGGATGTGAACATCTTGGTTCCTTGTGTTGACCTGATATTTGGAGCGATGCAACAATGTAGTTGCACATGTTTTGTGAGAAACTATTGTCAACAAATGTAGAGGGTCTTGACTGATGCAGGTACCTTCGTGGCACAATGGTTGAGGCACGAAAAGATGAGTTTGTTTGGGACATTTGGCGACAAGATGCTCCACATACGAGTACAAAGTCGCCCTTTCGTTCACTACATAATGGATAGCAGAGTTGGGAATCCGAAGCTGTCTTTTGTAGTTCACTTGACTAACATTTGTGATGTGTCGAGTCGATGATTATGACATTGACGCTGCCTTCGTCGTCTTGATTATTTTGCCGATTCAGCAAGCTCGTGCATCTGTGCATCGAATATGTCTCCTTTCCAAACATGTAGTTGGTGCCGAACTCTTCAGGGATCTGCCTTCCATTGGTGTTGAGTTGCTCCTGCTGTTTTTATGTTCACATTGACCTCGTCACAAGTGTTACATATGTCACTACTTGGGTAGCCAAAGCCTGTATTGAATCGATGCTTAAATATGTCTTCATGAAGCTGGTACAAAACAATCCCTCTTCACTTCGGTCTGTGTTTTGCACAGAAACATTGGATGCCTCTCCGCTATTGGTCACTTCCAGTGAACGGAAGAAGCCAGCTCGTTGGCTGCTTGAGGCTTGGGTACCTTTTGTCCCCTAGGCTAGGAATTGGTACCTTTGTCTCCCGCTAAAGGACATCGAGCTATGTTGCTTATTGCAGGGAGTTTGGCTTCTCATAACAACAGTATTGGTCTTTGTAACTCGACCTGAAGCAAATTGTGACTTCAGTACGTTTTCCACTGCTATCTTCTATCCATGTTCATTAAGGCATTTGCTATTCATTTGGTAATTGTCAAGTAAAGCTTACTTCGCAATGAGCAGCTCAAATGGTCAGTGCAAGATTGGCGAGGAATTAAAATCAACTTCGAAGTTTCATCTCACGGATCAAGATGTCTTGAACTAGTATTGGCTGTGCCAACTGGTAGGATTCTCCAATAACTCTAACTTTGGTCAGCTGTTAGCTGTCTTCCACCGATATACCGACCACATGTGCAGTTTGGTGCAATTTATGAGCATTGATAATGAGGGCCAGCAGGATGGTCTAGAGGTCCGCACACTCGCCTCAAAGCTGTCGCCTGGATTTGAATCTCGACCCAGCTATAAACTGCCATCCCGATGTTTAACAGGCAAGGTGATTCATCAATACGTATGTGCCGTCCCTCGGATGGATGGACGTTGTAAATCTGGGTGTTCCAACCTGCAAGCATTATTTGGTCGATATTAAAGACCACCACGGTGTCCTTCATGAAGAGTAGGTGAACTGTCACCAGCACGATGAATAAATTACAAATGCCTGCCCTGACTTCCTGAGTGGGATTGGCAACCCGTTCAAGATTGTAGCCAAGCAACTGTTTCGGCAGTACCAACGCTCTGCATAGAGCACGGGTACATGATGATGATGAGTGATAACGAAATATGTATGAAATCACGAGTACACTCTCTTCCCCTCCCCCCAACCACCACACTCCAACCCTGCCCCCTCCCCAACTGCTGTGACCCCCCTCCCTTTGTAATAATGATTACACTTTTCACGATGATTTGGAGATCAAAGTTTTTAATCTTACATTTATGACCCGTCACAGTGACTTGTGAGATAAATATGGAAGGTGACGACTATTCTCTAACAACAGACATGCCAGACTTCTGCTCATCACTATATTTCCATTTTATATCTCGAAAATGGTTGATTGATGAATCGAATAAGCGATTATTCCCCCCTCTCACCCTCTCTGTACACCCCAGGTCTGTTGATGGGTGGTTTCATTGAAATGGTGAATGCTAATGCCCTGTGTGGACACTTAGATCAGAGGTGTGAAGTTATGATCGTGCTCCCAAAATGTGCATATGTATTTTGTGTATATAGTGTACTTCTTTTCATGAAATGAAGGAAATGAATGTTGCAATCACCACCACCCCCTCCCTCTTCCCTATCTCCCACAGCATATAATCTTGACTTGTGTTCAAAACCATGTTGAGCTTTTGTGCACTGAATCGTAGTGTCTTGTCAGTGTTGTTTCATTAATTGCAGAAATGGTTCAAATTATTTATTATTTACCAAAGAAGTCACTTTCTTGAAGATGACAATAAATATAGACCGGAAACATGCATCAAGTGCGCAGTAATATTGGTCTTTGTTGACTGCTAACGATTATGTTCTGTGTGTTTCACTCGGACTTGGAATTTGTTCAGGGTGCTGGCTGTGGCTTACCTACTCTTCGCGAAGGAAACCGTGGGATCTTTAATGTCCCCCAACTAATGCCGACACACAGGATGCTGACCAGATTTGGCTTCCATATATATCAAACTGTCATTTTGATTTGACCCAAACCTCGTTGAAACCGGTGGACGTACAGTGCATGCCGCCCAACATGTGTAGAGCGTGTCTCTTTGGGTTTTGTGCAACTCTTGTTCAATACCACACCACACAGCCAACATGCTATATTACCAGACTTTTACAAAGAAATCTCTGTCCCCTGAACTCGCACACAGCTAGCTCGTGACTTGCATCGCAGATACCTTTACTCATTGGTTGAAGGTACACATACGTCACAATGGAATCAAACGTGTGCAGTTTCACCGTCACTCACGGCAGGTTCCGTGGCATGTTACGGGATGGCTTACCCTGGCTGTTTTGGTACCATTTACACAAAAACGTGTTTCTTACAACAAACTGGGAAAAAGTAGTACAACGTTCACCTACCAAGAGACAGGATCTCTCAATTCACCTTTCAGACGTGCTTCGCGTTACCGCTGTTACTCCTGTTTGCAAGGATTACAAGTCGACTCATTTGTTACCTTCACTACCGAAGGTGGATGGAGGTTATGCTTTCTCCCCTGTCTGTCTGTGTCAGTCTGTCTGTGAGCAGGATATCTCAAAAAGTTTTGGGCGGATTCGGACAAAACTCGATGGATGAGTTGGGTAGATGACAAGTACAAATCGATTAGATTTTAGGTAAGGTCCAAATGCAGATCCGGCCTTTCGGTCCGATACAAAACAAACTGTTCAGTTTGGCGGAGGTATGAGCTCCACCGACTACCATTAGAGTTGCTCTTTAGATTCTCTAATGGTATGATGTGTCAGCTGAATTTTACCGACTCGATGTACATATTAATGAAAGGTACTTTTCCTGTGTAAATCAAGTTGTGGAGCAGCATTATATCGCATCACGTACATACGGGCACACACGTGCTGGCCGTTGTGTTGTAGAGGGAAGAGAGATCGTAACTTTGGAATTAAGTAATTAATACCCATATATCTCTTCAGTTCAACTGTGGAATGTCAAGTTGTTTGGAAATTATTTTTTTGTCATCCTGGGGTGGATGGTGGGAGGGTATTTTGAACAGGATTCCATTTGGGGAGGAATTTTGTTACGGGACTTCGTTTGTGGAGGAATTTTGAATGATACTTCATTTAGGGAGGAATGTCAGTGCTGTTATTGGAAACCAGTTTTTGTAGAGTCGAGAATCGTGGAGGAGATAGAACTGTGTCGGAGTGGCGACCCGTCCAGGATTGTGCCCAATAGCCAAGGAGACTGCTTAGGCAGCACCAACGCTCTACACAGAGTATGGTCCCAATCGATGGAGGCTCGTGGAGGAGACAGAATACAGAACAAGCTAGAATGGCGCTTGGTAGAGCACAAACATCCGCCAGGCTGAACAGTTTACGTTTTGTCGCCTCCTGATAGGCTGGATCTGGATCCGGACCTGAACCAAAATCGAATCGGCTTGTTTTTTGTTACCGACCCAACTCGTCCACCAAGTTTTGTCATAATCCATCCACAACTTTTTGAAATATCCTGTTCATAAACAAACAAACAAACAGATGGGGGTGAGAACATAACCTCTGTCCACCTTCGGTGGTGGAGGTAATCATCTAAACCCATTGATGAGGGGAAGGGGACAGAAGATAGAAGTTTGGGAGTTAGAATTTGGGGGGTGGTAGGGGTGCGTCTGCGTGGAAGTAAGAAGTCTGGAAAGAATCACAAGGAATGTACACACAGGAAGAGGTCATTCGGCCCATCATGTCTGTGCCACATCAACACCAGACCAAATTAATATTGAAAAAAAACAAATTGTAGTTTTTTTTTGGTCGTTTTCAGCTCACCTGGGATGGCATTCCAGGGAGCTTTTGGGATGACACGTCGCCCGTCCGTCCACAAATACTTGCAACTTCTCTGAAACTACACATTCGGTTTTGTTGAAACTTTACCACAACCTTCATCACCCGTGATGCCAAATTGGGGTGTATGGGGGGAGGGGCGTTGCCCCCTCAAAAATATTTATATATATTTGCTTTCTTCTCCGAAACTACACACACAATTTCGATGAAGCTTGACCACAACCTTTATCACCCGTCATGTACCAAGATTTGTACTTTCTTCACCATTATATCGTTTGTGGGTCATCGACGCCGACCAGTGGTTCCCTGGTTTTCTTATCCAGCCATTACCAGGTGAGCACATGGGTATTTGCCCCTATTTTTTTTTCTTTCACGTGGTGGGGGGAGTGGGTGAAGGTGGTTCTTTGGTGAAAAACATCAACCAGACACCACCCCTTGACGAGACCCTCACAGACAGCACTCCGTACACGTGCACGCAATCACCCATCAACACTCAAACAACCTAAAAGTTCGACCAACATCCCGATACCCCTCTATCTCCAGAGTAGTGTTCGAGGTAACGTATTAAAATAAAAAACAACAACACATTAGATGTGCAGTACATCGAAACAACGGACAATAAATATATTGGCGGTGTATAGGCTCTGATCATGGAGCGTATTCATTGTCTCCTCCACGAAACTTATTCTCTGATCCATTATGCCGAGAAATATTTGACAGCAATGTATTAAATATATCGATTTTCAAATATCGCTCATATTGGAGGAAACTGATGTATGAACCAATTGAAACCGACCAACCGACCAACGATCCGAACATTGAATACGAGAAAAAGCTCCAGATCTGAAATTTCTCTGTTGAAGTGATGCTTGCGATGTGGTGATAAACGTTGTTGTAAGTGTTCGCACTCGTTTGCACTCAAACGATACATTCCTTGTGATGATTACCATAAACCCGATTTCTCAATAATACGATTGAGGAGACGGGATCTGCGTATTCACAGTGTGTGGACAATCTTGAACACAGGAGCCAGGGAGCTCGTTTACACCTGTGATGAAATCTTTTAAAACATGTTGATGATGTACTCTGTGAGCCATTTTTAATGTTCTGAATATAAAGGTTGTTGATGTCAGAATTTAATTCTGAGGTTGTTTCGGAAAAAAAAGATGTTAACTCGTGTCAATGAATCCCTGAGGTGTTGTCCAACCAGTTGTGATTGAACATCATCCACTCATGTCAGTTTTGTGTTCACCACATATCATCGTTTACACCAAACATGTTCACCACAGATCATCCTTTACACCAAACATGTTCACCACATATCATCCTTTACACCAAACATGTTCACCACATATCATCGTTTACACCAAACATATTCACCACATATCATCCTTTACACCAAACATGTTCACCACATATCATCGTTTACACCAAACATGTTCACCACATATCATCCTTTACACCAAACATGTTCACCACATATCATCCTTTACACCAAACATGTTCACCACATATCATCCTTTACACCAAACATGTTCACCACATATCATCCTTTACACCAAACATGTTCACCACATATCATCCTTTACACCAAACATGTTCACCACATATCATCCTTTACACCAAACATGTTCACCACATATCATCCTTTACACCAAACATGTTCACCACATATCATCCTTTACACCAAACATGTTCACCACATATCATCGTTTACACCAAACATGTTCACCACATATCATCCTTTACACCAAACATGTTCACCACATATCATCCTTTACACCAAACATGTTCACCACATATCATCCTTTACACCAAACATGTTCACCACATATCATCCTTTACACCAAACATGTTCACCACATATCATCCTTTACACCAAACATGTTCACCACATATCATCCTTTACACCAAACATGTTCACCACATATCATCCTTTACACCAAACATGTTCACCACATATCATCCTTTACACCAAACATGTTCACCACATATCATCCTTTACACCAAACATGTTCACCACATATCATCCTTTACACCAAACATGTTCACCACATAGCATCATTTACACCAAACATGTTCACCACATATCATCATTTACACCAAACATGTTCACCACATAGCATCATTTACACCAAACATGTTCACCACATATCATCATTTACACCAAACATGTTCACCACATATCATCCTTTACACCAAACATGTTCACCACATAGCATCATTTACACCAAACATGTTCACCACATATCATCCTTTACACCAAACATGTTCACCACAGATCATCCTTTACACCAAACGTGTTCACCACATATCATCCTTTACACCAAACATGTTCACCACATATCATCATTTACACCAAACATGTTCACCACATATCATCATTTACACCAAACATGTTCACCACATATCATCATTTACACCAAACATGTTCACCACATATCATCCTTTACACCAAACATGTTCACCACATATCATCCTTTACACCAAACATGTTCACCACATATCATCCTTTACACCAAACATGTTCACCACATATCATCCTTTACACCAAACATGTTCACCACATATCATCCTTTACACCAAACATGTTCACCACATATCATCCTTTACACCAAACATGTTCACCACATATCATCCTTTACACCAAACATGTTCACCACATAGCATCATTTACACCAAACATGTTCACCACATATCATCATTTACACCAAACATGTTCACCACATAGCATCATTTACACCAAACATGTTCACCACATATCATCATTTACACCAAACATGTTCACCACATATCATCCTTTACACCAAACATGTTCACCACATAGCATCATTTACACCAAACATGTTCACCACATATCATCCTTTACACCAAACATGTTCACCACAGATCATCCTTTACACCAAACGTGTTCACCACATATCATCCTTTACACCAAACATGTTCACCACATATCATCATTTACACCAAACATGTTCACCACATATCATCATTTACACCAAACATGTTCACCACATATCATCCTTTACACCAAACATGTTCACCACATATCATCCTTTACACCAAACATGTTCACCACATATCATCCTTTACACCAAACATGTTCACCACATATCATCCTTTACACCAAACATGTTCACCACATATCATCATTTACACCAAACATGTTCACCACATATCATCATTTACACCAAACATGTTCACCACATATCATCCTTTACACCAAACATGTTCACCACATATCATCATTTACACCAAACATGTTCACCACATATCATCCTTTACACCAAACATGTTCACCACATATCATCCTTTACACCAAACATGTTCACCACATATCATCATTTACACCAAACATGTTCACCACATATCATCCCGTACACCAAACATGTTCACCACATATCATCCTTTACACCAAACGTGTTCACCACATATCATCCTTTACACCAAACATGTTCACCACATATCATCCTTTACACCAAACATGTTCACCACATATCATCCTTTACACCAAACATGTTCACCACATATCATCCTTTACACCAAACATGTTCACCACATATCATCCTTTACACCAAACATGTTCACCACATATCATCCTTTACACCAAACATGTTCACCACATATCATCCAATACACCAAACATGTTCACCACATATCATGCTTTACACCAAACATGTTCACCACATATCATGCTTTACACCAAACATGTTCACCACATATCATCCTTTACACTTCACGTGTTCACCACATATCATCCTTTACACTTCACGTGTTCACCACATATCATTTACACCAAACATGTTCACCACATATCATGCTTTACACCAAACATGTTCACCACATATCATGCTTTACACCAAACATGTTCACCACATATCATGCTTTACACCAAACATGTTCACCACATATCATCATTGACACTTCACGTGTTCACCACATATCATCCTTTACACTACACTTGTTCACCACATATCATCCTTGACACCAAACATGTTCACCACATATCATCCTTGACACCAAACATGTTCACCACATATCATCCTATACACCAAACATGTTCACCACATATCATGCTTTACACCAAACATGTTCACCACATATCATGCTTTACACCAAACATGTTCACCACATATCATGCTTTACACCAAACATGTTCACCACATATCATCCTTGACACTTCACGTGTTCACCACATATCATCCTTTACACTACACTTGTTCACCACATATCATCCTTGACACCAAACATGTTCACCACATATCATCCTTGACACCAAACATGTTCACCACATATCATCCTTTACACTACACTTGTTCACCACATATCATCCTTGACACCAAACATGTTCACCACATATCATCCTTGACACCAAACATGTTCACCACATATCATCATTTACACTACACATGTTCACATATCATCCTTTACACCAAACATGTTCACCACATATCATCCTTTACACTACACATGTTCACATATCATCCTTTACACCAAACATGTTCACCACAGATCATCCTTTACACCAAACATGTTCACCACATATCATCCTTTACACCAAACATGTTCACCACATATCATCCTTTACACCAAACATGTTCACCACATATCATCCTTTACACCAAACATGTTCACCACATATCATCCTTTACACCAAACATGTTCACCACATATCATCCTTTACACCAAACATGTTCACCACATATCATCCTTTACACCAAACATGTTCACCACATATCATCCTTTACACCAAACATGTTCACCACATATCATCCTTTACACCAAACATGTTCACCACATATCATCCTTTACACCAAACATGTTCACCACATATCATCCTTTACACCAAACGTGTTCACCACATATCATCCTTTACACCAAACATGTTCACCACATATCATCCTTTACACCAAACATGTTCACCACATATCATCCTTTACACCAAACATGTTCACCACATATCATCCTTTACACCAAACATGTTCACCACATATCATCCTTTACACCAAACATGTTCACCACATATCATCCTTTACACCAAACATGTTCACCACATATCATCCAATACACCAAACATGTTCACCACATATCATGCTTTACACCAAACATGTTCACCACATATCATGCTTTACACCAAACATGTTCACCACATATCATCATTGACACTTCACGTGTTCACCACATATCATCCTTTACACTACACTTGTTCACCACATATCATCCTTGACACCAAACATGTTCACCACATATCATCCTTGACACCAAACATGTTCACCACATATCATCCTATACACCAAACATGTTCACCACATATCATGCTTTACACCAAACATGTTCACCACATATCATGCTTTACACCAAACATGTTCACCACATATCATGCTTTACACCAAACATGTTCACCACATATCATCCTTGACACTTCACGTGTTCACCACATATCATCCTTTACACTACACTTGTTCACCACATATCATCCTTGACACCAAACATGTTCACCACATATCATCCTTGACACCAAACATGTTCACCACATATCATCCTTTACACTACACTTGTTCACCACATATCATCCTTGACACCAAACATGTTCACCACATATCATCCTTGACACCAAACATGTTCACCACATATCATCATTTACACTACACATGTTCACATATCATCCTTTACACCAAACATGTTCACCACATATCATCCTTTACACTACACATGTTCACATATCATCCTTTACACCAAACATGTTCACCACAGATCATCCTTTACACCAAACATGTTCACCACATATCATCCTTTACACCAAACATGTTCACCACATATCATCCTTTACACCAAACATGTTCACCACATATCATCCTTTACACCAAACATGTTCACCACATATCATCCTTTACACCAAACATGTTCACCACATATCATCCTTTACACCAAACATGTTCACCACATATCATCCTTTACACCAAACATGTTCACCACATATCATCCTTTACACCAAACATGTTCACCACATATCATCCTTTACACCAAACATGTTCACCACATATCATCCTTTACACCAAACATGTTCACCACATATCATCCTTTACACCAAACATGTTCACCACATATCATCCTTTACACCAAACATGTTCACCACATATCATCCTTTACACCAAACATGTTCACCACATATCATCCTTTACACCAAACATGTTCACCACATATCATCCTTTACACCAAACATGTTCACCACATATCATCCTTTACACCAAACATGTTCACCACATATCATCCTTTACACCAAACATGTTCACCACATATCATCCTTTACACCAAACATGTTCACCACATATCATCCTTTACACCAAACATGTTCACCACATATCATCCTTTACACCAAACATGTTCACCACATATCATCCTTTACACCAAACATGTTCACCACATATCATCCTTTACACCAAACATGTTCACCACATATCATCCTTTACACCAAACATGTTCACCACATATCATCCTTTACACCAAACATGTTCACCACATATCATCCTTTACACCAAACATGTTCACCACATATCATCCTTTACACCAAACATGTTCACCACATATCATCCTTTACACCAAACATGTTCACCACATATCATCCTTTACACCAAACATGTTCACCACATATCATGCTTTACACCAAACATGTTCACCACATATCATGCTTTACACCAAACATGTTCACCACATATCATGCTTTACACCAAACATGTTCACCACATATCATGCTTTACACCAAACATGTTCACCACATATCATCCTTTACACTTCACGTGTTCACCACATATCATTTACACCAAACATGTTCACCACATATCATGCTTTACACCAAACATGTTCACCACATATCATGCTTTACACCAAACATGTTCACCACATATCATGCTTTACACCAAACATGTTCACCACATATCATGCTTTACACCAAACATGTTCACCACATATCATGCTTTACACCAAACATGTTCACCACATATCATCATTGACACTTCACGTGTTCACCACATATCATCCTTTACACTACACTTGTTCACCACATATCATCCTTGACACCAAACATGTTCACCACATATCATCCTTGACACCAAACATGTTCACCACATATCATCCTATACACCAAACATGTTCACCACATATCATGCTTTACACCAAACATGTTCACCACATATCATGCTTTACACCAAACATGTTCACCACATATCATGCTTTACACCAAACATGTTCACCACATATCATCCTTGACACTTCACGTGTTCACCACATATCATCCTTTACACTACACTTGTTCACCACATATCATCCTTGACACCAAACATGTTCACCAAATATCATCCTTGACACCAAACATGTTCACCACATATCATCCTTTACACTACACTTGTTCACCACATATCATCCTTGACACCAAACATGTTCACCACATATCATCCTTGACACCAAACATGTTCACCACATATCATCATTTACACTACACATGTTCACATATCATCCTTTACACCAAACATGTTCACCACATATCATCCTTTACACTACACATGTTCACATATCATCCTTTACACCAAACATGTTCACCACAGATCATCCTTTACACCAAACATGTTCACCACATATCATCCTTTACACCAAACATGTTCACCACATATCATCCTTTACACCAAACATGTTCACCACATATCATCCTTTACACCAAACATGTTCACCACATATCATCCTTTACACCAAACATGTTCACCACATATCATCCTTTACACCAAACATGTTCACCACATATCATCCTTTACACCAAACATGTTCACCACATATCATCCTTTACACCAAACATGTTCACCACATATCATCCTTTACACCAAACATGTTCACCACATATCATCCTTTACACCAAACATGTTCACCACATATCATCCTTTACACCAAACATGTTCACCACATATCATCCTTTACACCAAACATGTTCACCACATATCATCCTTTACACCAAACATGTTCACCACATATCATCCTTTACACCAAACATGTTCACCACATATCATCCTTTACACCAAACATGTTCACCACATATCATCCTTTACACCAAACATGTTCACCACATATCATCCTTTACACCAAACATGTTCACCACATATCATCCTTTACACCAAACATGTTCACCACATATCATCCTTTACACCAAACATGTTCACCACATATCATCCTTTACACCAAACATGTTCACCACATATCATCCTTTACACCAAACATGTTCACCACATATCATGCTTTACACCAAACATGTTCACCACATATCATGCTTTACACCAAACATGTTCACCACATATCATGCTTTACACCAAACATGTTCACCACATATCATGCTTTACACCAAACATGTTCACCACATATCATCCTTTACACTTCACGTGTTCACCACATATCATTTACACCAAACATGTTCACCACATATCATGCTTTACACCAAACATGTTCACCACATATCATGCTTTACACCAAACATGTTCACCACATATCATGCTTTACACCAAACATGTTCACCACATATCATGCTTTACACCAAACATGTTCACCACATATCATGCTTTACACCAAACATGTTCACCACATATCATGCTTTACACCAAACATGTTCACCACCTATCATCCTTTACACTTCACGTGTTCACCACATATCATCCTTTACACTACACTTGTTCACCACATATCATCCTTGACACCAAACATGTTCACCACATATCATCCTTGACACCAAACATGTTCACCACATATCATCCTTTACACCAAACATGTTCACCACATATCATGCTTTACCCCAAACATGTTCACCACATATCATGCTTTACACCAAACATGTTCACCACATATCATGCTTTACACCAAACATGCTCACCACATATCATCCTTTACACTTCACGTGTTCACCACATATCATTTACACCAAACATGTTCACCACATATCATGCGTTACACCAAACATGTTCACCACATATCATGCTTTACACCAAACATGTTCACCACATATCATGCTTTACACCAAACATGTTCACCACGTATCATGCTTTACACCAAACATGTTCACCACCTATCATCCTTTACACTTCACGTGTTCACCACATATCATCCTTTACACTACACTTGTTCACCACATATCATCCTTGACACCAAACATGTTCACCACATATCATCCTTTACACCAAACATGTTCACCACATATCATCATTTACACCAAACATGTTCACCACAAATCATCCTTTACACCAAACATGTTCACCACATATCATCCTTTACACCATACATGTTCACCACATATCATCATTTACTCCAAACATGTTCACCACATATCATCCTTTACACCATACATGTTCACCACATATCATCATTTACTCCAAACATGTTCACCACATAGCATCCTTTACACCAAACATGTTCACCACATAGCATCCTTTACACCAAACATGTTCACCACATATCATTCTTTACACCAAACATGTTCACCACATATCATCATTTACACCAAACATGTTCACCACAGATCATCATTTACACCAAACATGTTCACCACAGATCATCATTTACACCAAACATGTTCAACACATATGAGGCGCCGCGAGGAGGAGTGATGTAAGGGCCACATCGGCCATTTTGGAGTTAATGCCATTTTGCAATATTTTTAACCCTTCCCCTATCATCTGAGCCTGTCATCATCATATCATTAAAAAATGTCGCTTACAATACTCCCCCTCGCGGCGCCTCATATATATATATATATATATATATATATATATATATATATATATATATATATATATATGTATATATATATGTATATATATATATATGTATATATATATGTATATATATATGTATATATATATATATATGTATATATATATGTATATATATATGTATATATATGTATGTATATATATATGTATATATATGTATGTATATATATATGTATATATATGTATGTATATATATGTATATATATATATATATATGTATATATATATATATATATGTATATATATATATATATATATATATATATATATATATATATATATATATATATATGTATATATATATATATATGTATATATATGTATATATATATATATATATATATATGTATATATATATATATATATATATATATATATATATGTATATATTTACATATATACTGTTGCGGGCCGGAGGTCCGGTGGCGAGAACGACCACTAGGTGGGGGAGGTTACGTCGATCCCCACCGGACTCTCCGGAATTGTGCGCCGTCGCTTGAATAACTTCGCGAGCCGGCGGGTCGTTTCACCGACCGTGGAACGCCAATATCTCGACCGTGTGGCATAGGGTTATTTTGTCTAGATCCAATGTACCTAAGTAACCACGCGGTCTCGGCTACCGGGGATCTACGCTCTCGGAACGCCTGGCCGAACCGGATTCACTCTACCGGCAGCGGTAAAATTACACCTACCGACTACCACTCTTCCACCCACCTTTCCGGCTCGGATGCAGTTGAGCGGGCCTGCCCAGGACATCCCGGCTACAATTGTCCGATTACCGGGGGTAAAACCCCGCCTAAACTCAGATCAGAACCATGCTGGACCAATTCAAGAAAGGACGGAAACGAACTGGGGACATTTCTACACTTGTTTATTTAAAATATAAAGACAAAGACACAAGGCAAGACTTATCGCGAATATACAAGAAATATTTACAATGATCCAAAAATCACATTCAGTTCTACCTACAAGACGGGCCCACACGCAGACACACACACACACACACACACAAATGAAAATATACTCAAGAGTTCTTTATTGGACCCTCGCAGCCGAGGAGAGAGACGAGCTGGGGGTCAGAGTCCAGCTGGGTACCTGTCCGTCAAAGGGGGTGCTCCGTGGTGCGGCACCTGACAATGGTCGTTGGTTTGGTCCCCGGTCACACGTGTGGTACTCGTGGTTCGTGGCGGAGCTCGGGTGGTGAATAGCGGGGTCCACGGAGGGCGGTCAGGGTCGCTTTTTCCTTTCCTTGTCGAGGGCCTGCATGGACACATTCGTCGCCTTCACGACCTTCTGCTCAACCCTCCCCTTCAAAAGAACTGCACGCTCAACAACAACCCTCAGAGCCCTATCCAAAACCTTGTCAGAAACCCGTGGAGAACCTCCTCCAAGACCCTTCTTCCTCACTCGACTCTCAACCACCACAACGCTGTCAAAAAAACCCCTCAAAACAACCTTTGTAACAACCCCTGCCTCAGAGAGTCCTTGGGAATTTATGGACCTCCCTCAACGGGGCGGGGCTCACTCGAACAGACGTCACTCCCCGCCCTGATGAGGCTCCTATGGGTTCGCCCTTTCTGGGTGGGGTTTCGTCCCCTGCAGGGAAACCCCACCCACTCTTCCACGTGGGTTCATACTTGTCGAGCAACAGTATCAATGTTGCAAAGGTCGTCGTGAAAGAGTTACAATGTTTGTGGAAGCCGAGAAACTGGAACCGCGAGATCCCGCCTCGGCACGTCAGGGTGCGAGAAGGCAGCCGGTTGGCGGTCGATCGTGACGGGGGATGGGATGGTTGTTAGATGGCTTGTTAGATGGCTTATTAGATGTACTAATCTAACTAAAATAAATCGCAATGGACGCCTTTGATTCTCCCATGAGACAAAAGGAAGGGGATCTGACTACACACATACTTAACGACATAACTGACTTTTGGGACATCTGTATGTTGAATGCATATGGTTTCCAGATCCGTAACAATACACACATATAATGAAATGGGATAGAATTAGAATGGCACTCGGTAGAGTGCATACCTTTACCTGGCTGAACAGTTTACGTTTTGTATCTCACTGACATGTCAGATCTGAATCTGGACCTTAACCAAAATATAATTGGCTTGTTCTTGTCACCTATCCAACTCATCCACCACGTGTTGTCATAGCCTGTCCACAACTTTTTGAAATATCATGCCATATATTGTTTTTGGCTCCATCTCTCAATGGTGAACAAGCACTTGGAAATAAAAAAAAATTCTAAGATGCAGATCCAAATTTTCACCAAAATCTAATCAATTTGTCCTTGTCACACACCCAACTTGTCCACCAAGTTTTGTCCGAATCCATCAACAACTTTTTGATATCGTGCCCACAAAGAAACAGATAGACAAACAGGGTTTTAACATAATCTCCGTCCACCTTCAATGGCAGAGGTAGCGATGCAGTTACTGCATGTGAAAAAAACATTTGTGTTTCATTGACTTTTTTTTTTCTCATTTCCAGGTGTCTCCTGTGACATCATAGTCACTACAAATGGCATCCATACAAGAAAAGGCGAAGTGTGTTGTCTGGTTCATAGAGACCAAATCGGCTACACAGGTTCAACATAGGTTCAGGACGACCTATGGAAGGCAGCCACCACCGACAAAAATGATTCATGAATGGCACGATAGGTTTATGGAGACTGGTAGTATCCTGCTGAGGAAGGGGGAAGGCCGGCCAAGCACAAGTGGTGAGGATGTTGAACACGTTCACGATTCGTTTGAGTGCAGTCCCCATAAGTTGATTTGGATTCAGATGAAGGTCTTGGGAAAGTCTGACAAAGCTTTAAGAACTATTCTTTCACATCCAGCAAACCAGTTTCATTTTGTTATTTATTTTATTTGGAGCTCAATTTGAAGTGTGTGTGTGTGTGTGTGTGTGTGTGTGTGTGTGTGTGTGTGTGTGTGTGTGTGTGTGTGTGTGTGTGTGTGTGTGTGTGTCTATATATATATTGAGCACTACGTACTGAAAATGTTGGACCCCGCCTATTCGTAGCTGATAAAATGCGACCTTCTGCATTTGCGGTCCTGTGCTTCACATATTCGCGGTTTTCATGGGCTTATTTGCGGTTTCAAGTTTTTTTATTTTATTTTATTTTTATTTTTAGAGTTTTCATGTTTTTTTTCACGTTTCTTCGTGGTTTTTCATGGGATTTTTGTCCCTGATGAATCATGAACCGCTTGGAACCTATCCCCCTTTTTCCCAATGGAACAATGCCCCCACATTCGCGACATTTTTCAGGAACGTATCCCCTGCGAAAATCGGGGTCCGACAGTATTCTATAACATGAACTTTCTTCCACAATTACTCATCATGGATGTTTATTTGCCTTTTTTTTTTTTTTGAAAAAACACTGTTGCTGCAGGAATGGCTGATATGCTGAAGGTCAAGCATGAAGTGGTCGACCATTCTTACAGAAATGGTGAGACTTTAGAGGGGAAGCAGGAGATATTTTGCAGTTTCATTCAAGTTGCATGCACCCAATGTCATTGTTTACGTGATGTTTTTGAGCTTATTTTTTATCTCCATGTTCCTTGCTGCACATCTTTTTGAAATCCTGGAGACTTTTTATTTACTTATTTATGTGCATTTATTTACAGGTTCCAAGGTTCATGGAAGAGCTGTCACAAATATTGCACTCGGATACACACAGACACCAAACAACTCAGTACTTGACTTCAAGCCAATTGTTCATACAAATCAGATGAAAGCTGTTAAAACCACACAAGATCTCCATCAGCCTCGTGTGTTGATTCTTCAAAGCGGCGTATCTTGTGAAATTCTCGAGTTTGTTTGGGAAAAAATTTTTCACAGAAGAGGTGGATTAAATGCTGATTTCAATTTATATTTCAAACAGATTCGGTGACATAATAATGATAACATTCGCTCTGAATCGGTGAGGTGAGAGGTTCGTTTCCAACCCTGCATGAGTTATCCAAAAGACTTGTTAAAAAAATATAAAAAAGTTGGCGCATGCTGCTTCCTTGCTTGACGCTCAGCATTTGTAGGATATAGCACGGACATACTCCGTGGGTTGGCATCCATGGGGGTGGGGGAGAAGATTTCTCCTTAATTACCCTGCTGACTGCAGAGAGAAAGGTGATGTGGGTTTTGGAACGATATATGGTCTCAGGCATTCATGAAACTTGTTTGAAGCGGTTTCCGGGGCATCTGTGAGGAGAATGTGCTCGTGATATATAGAATGCGGGAAATGGCTTGTCCAAAATATTGTAGAATACGTATGGGATTTTTAACGACACAATCGCAATGCAGATCTATAGATCTATAAACACGGACTTTAGACATTTAAACTAAACAGTATACAGTACTATGAAATAACTAGCTTTAACTATGGGAGGATCTAATTTGGACTCCTCAAAACCGTAACAGTATGTTGAACGTATGTTGGCTGTTTTATTCTCTCCTCCGAAAGGATTTGACTTGGGAAGGTGAAACTTTCAGCGATTGATAAGAGCACCCTGAAGTTGTGCTCGTGCAAGTTTCGTTTGATTCCATGAAGTTTTGAAAAAATTTTGCCCATCTTGGCATTTTCTTCCTTTGAGAGGAGGGTGGGTGAAATTGGAATTATCCGAGCAATATAACTACAAATGTAATATATTGCTACGGTTTCAGAATCCGGTCTGATGAATGCATCCACACATCCAGGTCCTCAGACAGTTATTTCCTTAAATGCATGTTCAGATTAACTCCATCCCCATGTCTAATGGGATCTTAAATGTGATGCATTGAGAAGGGTAAAGGATAGATCCCCTCTCTTATGGGAAGCTTTTTTCTTTACGATGGACACGTTCACCACATTTCTTTCACGAGCTCTGAAACCCGCCCTCACTTTCCCTCAGCAACATTCTTTCGCGAGCTCCGACGCCCGCCTTTTTTGAGAGCGCACGGGTCGTCATGGTAACCATGCACCAGTGGGGCGGGGTGAGCTTGGGGCGGAGACGGCCGGGAGATATAAAAACAAGCAAGAGGTACGTTCTAAGATAAAAGCATGAGGAGAAAAAGCGAAAGGAGAGGAAAAAGCAAAGGGCGAGAGAGGTGAGAAGAAAGCGGGTGTCTGACCAGCGCCAACAACGAGACAATTCGTCCTTCCCAGTGCTTGGGCAAGCGAGCATGTGATGCGCGTGTGGGTGTCTGACCAGCACCAACAACGAGACAATTCGTCCTTCCCAGTGCTTCGGCAAGCGAGCGTGTGGTGCGCGTGTGGGTGTGAGCAGCGCCGCCAAGTGAGGCACGGTTCGATCACCAACAACACTAGGGTCTAAACCCGCGACGGACGATCTCCGTGGCGTTCAAGGCTGCTCCGCAAGAGGATACTCGGCAAAGCTGGGTGCTGGCGACGGACGTGACACACACGCACGCATTTCAGGACGTTTTCGCTTCACGGACGACTTTCTGGTGAATAAAGGTATGTATCAGAAGAATGTGTTGCACGCTTGAAACAAGATCGCCCACAGGGTGAGTATTCTGCTACAGTATGAATAATCATAAAAATAAAATAAACCAATGTCACCCGCAGGGTGACCCGTATCTTGCCAAAAGGTGACCATGTGTGACTTCTTTAAGGTCACACTGAGGTGAACAGAGCTGCTATCCACCAGGAGCGACTCCTTGAGGAATATCTGCCTACGAGAGATTCCGATGAGAATCGTTCTACAGAGTAACCATGAAAAATATGCGTTTGCCTCATAACGTCACCAAATGACGTCATAATGTCTCAAGCTTGACATATCGAGAAAGCACTCATTGAGGTGTTCAATTTGAGGTACTACACGATATGGTTCCTAAAACTTGAAAATTTGACCTTGGGGTCAAATATGTTTGACCTTAGGCGCTAACCATGAAGGGCAAGGCCAATCGCCACAAAAATTAATCAGCTGAGCGCCAGACCATGAACTATATTCCCATGAAGTTTGAAGACGATCCGATCAAAATTACTCAAAAAATAAGGGTTTCGTCGACTCCCTTAATTTGCGACAAAGTGACCTTGACCTTTGACCTTCAAAATTTTGTGCACTGAAAGGGACCTCTATAGGCCTCTGATATGCGAAGTTACAAAAATTTCCAATGATAACTGTGCTCTGCAGAATTTTTTATACGTGATTACAGACAAAAAAATAAAAATACAAATAAAAAAAACATACAAGCTGACTAACATATCTTGCAAAAACTTCGTTTTGGCAAGATAATAATATCATGACCCCCTTGACCACTCCCTTGGGGAGTGGGTGCTTCGACTGTATATAATAAAAAGTTTATTGAGTATTTTTTGAAATTCACAGAGTATAATTGGTTTGAAAGATACATGGTGCAAACCCTAACTAACCCAACTCACTTACTTATTGGTTACTCTGTTTCCTCCCTTCCTCTCCTCATTCCTGTTTGTTCGCTCATTCCTTTGCCGATTGCATTTCGCTTCTGCCTCACTGCCACACTGTCAATTCATCACCTTATACCCTCCATTACCTTGTTCTCCCATGAGCTTCGACCTCATAAAGAAATCAATAAAATTGATCCGGCAAACGATTTTGCATTTTTAGGACAGATTTTGACTCGAGTTTCACAAACCATTTTGCCATGCCTGTGATTCAACTGAAGGTGGCAGAAATTTGGAATTTAACCATTCAATAACTCGCCTACTTTCCATGGAAAATACCATGGGATCTTTTAATGTCCACCAACAAGGATAAAAAAATTCCATGGTCCTCAAAAATGTCTGATTTTGAGGCCATTTCTCTCCACTTCTTAAACATGTTAAAGGTGTGAGGCAAGGCACTAGCCCAAAGGGGAGAGTCAGTACTCCATCGAGCTGTGGATGAAGGCCTTTTATTTGGTTTGACATTTGGACTTGCCAAGGAAAGTCTTTGCACGACAGCAGCTGGCTTTGGAAGTGAACTCCGATTGTGGGGTTTGCACAAGAAAGATCATGTTGGATGGTGAACCCCAAAAGTTTGAGACATCAAAATTCTTCAAAAGGTTTGTTAAGGAAGTCGATGAGAAGGTTCATCAGACAGTCTCTTTGGGGAAGCAGAGTGAGAGTGTGAGATTTGTCAGGATTGAAAGACTTATTCCAAACGTTGGACCAGATACTGATTCTATCAGGCTCTGGAAGAGGGAAGAGGCTGCTGCTTGCTTATCTGAAGGATAAGAGAAATATATTTCATCAGTGTGTATATATATATATATATATATATATATATATATATATATATATATATATATATATATATATATATATATATATATATATATATATATATATATGAGGGTTTTTCAGAAAACCAGAAAGATTGTTGAGGAAAAGGACTGGGCCCAAAACGCTTGTGGCATTTCAGCCTCAACAGATGAGAGGATCCCGTCGAGAGCCACATGGTAATTAAGAGAGTGGAGGATGTCAAAAAGCTTTGAGAGGTGGTGTTCTTGGATTCCATAAGCTGAGGATGTGTAGTGCAAAGCAGGGTGTCAGACTTTCAGATGTTTGAGATCTAAAAAGTTTATTGCTTGTGATTCAAACCCAGACTAGAGAGCTCAAAGGCGAGCTTTATACCCTGCAATTCTGTTTATACATTGCGTAAAAAAGTGACAGTCTTGTGTTGAGGTCGTGTACTTTAAGGATTGCACCTAACTAAAATAAGGCAGTGTCTGTGGATCTGTATGTCTGCTCTTAATGGAATCCAAAACGCTTGGCTGACCTCCACCAAATTTTGCAGTCGTGCTTGGGGTATCCAGGGTCAGGTCATGGTTATTAAATAAATCGCCCTGCCCCACGAGTGTGAGGAGACTACTTGTGATTTACACCTGTACATGTGGAACAGTGCAAGTGCTTGAATCGCTGATCTCTTCCGGTCTCAGGGAGGGGGAAGGGGAGTGTGGGGAAACTATACCAATTCTGAAAATAAATAAATATTCCTCTCACTCCTGGAAGGAGTGGGTATTGACTAATTTGCCAAATTAGAACATTGTCTTCCGTGGCTGTGGACATTGAGGGTTGGGGAGGGGGGGGATGGGGGGAGTGGTGGTTGATGTTTGTCTTCATCGCTGTTTGTCACCACAATACAGTATGTACATACCCTCACATTGTCAAATCAGATATCATGATTGACTCACCGGAATTAATTTGTATGAAAGCGGACTCACGGTGGAATTTCATCATCGTGTAATTAAACAACATTTTTTTTTTTGCAACAGTGAAATGATTTGTTGTATTTTTCGAATGACTAATCACAAGATCATATATAGTTACGTCGAAGTGCAATTGTTGTGTAGGGAAGGTTTTATAAAGAAGTATCCTCTTTGCAGGCATGGATGGGGTGCTGGGGATCAAAAATGAAGTTGTGGATTCTTCTTGTACAAAAGGTAATTATTTTCATACATCTAGCATATGCTTGATACGAGTCATTTTACTGTATGAACATTCAATTTGTAATTGTACCTTTTTATTGTTTTTAACTTTCTGTTCAATAACTATCATTTTTATCTCCACCCAACGTGGACGGAGGTTGTGTTTTCACTCCTGTCTGACTTGACTGACTGTTTGTTTGTGAGCAGGATGTCTTAAAAAAAAAAAAGTCATTAACGGATTTGGAAAAAACTTGGTGGACATGTTGGGTGGATGACAAGATTTAATTTACTCCATTTTGGTGAAGATTCGGATCAGAGAATTTTTAAGTGATGCTTCACCATTGAGAGAAAGAGCCGAAAACGATGTGAAGCACGATACCTCAAAAATTTATGAATGGATTCTGATGAAACTTGGTGGATAGGTTGGATGTCTGACATGGACTAATTGCTTCGATTTTGATGAAGATCTGGATATGGATCTCGATCCAGATACAAGAATTTATAATTGGCCTTGCTCCGAAGGGGAATGCGAGACTTGTGTGTGTGTGTGTGTGTGTGTGTGTGTGTGTGTGTGTGTTTGTCTGTCTGTCTTTGTATATGTACAGTATATGTTGGATTTAAAAGTGGTTTTCTCTGCACCTGCCTGCTTGTCTGATCAATGCAAAAACTTTAAACATATGAGGAACTCCCCATGGATAGCATCTTATTGATAACTCCGACATCGTAGGTCACATGGTATGGCAGCCACATTGGATTAAAGGAAAAAATATTGAACATCATTTTCTCCAAAACAGCTCAATGAAAAAAAAATTAAACTTGGCATATGTCATCAACTCCCCATGGGGTGATAACGATGACATCATCGGTGAAGTGGTATTCCAGCCCTAATTGGTTGAATTGAAATCTTTATCTGAAAAATCTGAAACTTCATATATCTGATCTATGATCGGATGTGAGTGAAAATTTAAATTTATGACGTTCATAACCCATGACGAGAAACCATGTGACATAATAGGGTGCATGGATGATACGGGTATATGGGCCACAATAGCAGTGGGCCATAATAGTAGCGTGTTCATTTCACACCACACGAGACGAGACTATGCACTCTACGAGTGTCCTCGTTTTTTTTCAGCAATTCTGGGGCCAAAAACGATATATGGCACGAGATTTCAAAAAGTTTTGGATGAGTTATGACAAAGCTTGGTGGATGAGTTGGGTAGGTGATGAGAACAAGCCAATTAGATATTTGTTAAGGTTCGTTTGCAGATCCAGCCTATCAGTGGGATAACTGTTCAGCCTGGCCTATCAGAGCTGAGTAAACTATTCAGGGTGGCAGAGGTATGCGCTCTACCGAGTGCTGTTCTGGTTTAGAAATGGGATACCTGAAGCACATTTTGGAGTCTTCTGTACAAAATGATGTCTACAGGGAGTCCTACATAGCGTGACCGAATCATTATTTTTCATCAAATGGTGAGGCCTCACTTAGAATATTGCCTATAGTTTGTCATCACATTTTTCGAAGGACATTGCTGCGATAGAGGAGGTTCAGCATAGAGTGACTCGATTGATTCTGGGCATAGTGAGACTAAGCTTTGAGGAGTGGCTGAAGGAGCCATGACTTTGTATATTTGAATGGAAGTGATTACGAGGGGATATGATGCAGATGTTTGCGATAATGAAGGATATAGATAAAAATTCAGCAGAATAGACAGTTACAGGACCAGTTGCCACAGCCTCCGATTAAAGAAGAGGAATTAGGACGGATGTTAAGGCAGGTGAGGACGGATGTGAAAATCAATGATGGATTTTATGACTGTGCTTATAATTGGAAGTAAACTCATGGCCTGGAGTTAAGACATCTGTTTTTACACCCTTTTTGTGCGGTGCAGTGCAATGCAGTGATGTTGGCTGACTTTCAAGTAGAATGAAGGTTACCGATAGCAAATGATTGGTTGAACAGAGCAGAGGGAGGATGTGTAAGAGTGGCAGAGCAGGATTTTGGAATACGAGGACTGATGCCATCCGGGCCCATCGCAGAATCAGAGTCCAAAGTTGCTGGAAACTTCCCCACCTTCTAATGTGAGAAAGTATCCAGGAGCAGATGGGTGTGCATGGATAAGGCAGGGACATGGATTGAGGGGATAGATACGTGAGGTTTGTCAGCCTTCTCACGAGCAGACACTGCTGTGGTTCCATTTGAAGTGGGGGAAAGGATGAAGGGGGAGCATACACCAGAGACAGACTTGCTGAGGTGCCACCAGATCTTTGATAGTGGAGACAGATTTGAGAGTTCAATCTTGATGTTGGCCAGATGTTGTTCTCTGACTCTCCTGAGAGTGGACACAGTTGTTGCGGGCTTTGTGGAGTGATCGAGATTACTTTTGCGAGGATTCGCCTTCCATGAAGAGAAGGCAGGTTAAGAAGAGTTGAATTATGATGTGCTGCATTGTGTGAAAGAGGTGATATTATGCCACCCTGATGCAAGAAGATGCACGTTACATGTTTATCTCAACACAAATTACATTGATGACAAGGGAATTGCTTCACATCGAATGAAATAACCTTTACACTTTGCATTTTGAGGCACTTATTTCAATCAGTACATCCAGTGCATTCCCATCGCAGACAGGTCGGTGGTTTATCTTTATTCTTCTGTCTCCTTTCTGGTCTTGCTCCTCTGCTCTTTCTGTGCTTTGTACCCCCCATGTTTCTGCAGGGCGCACACGGTCCACCATCAACCCCCCTCTGGTGAAATGACATAAATCTAGGATCACTGCCCACCTCCACTCATTTGTTCCTTTTTTTTCCAACCAGTGGAACCAACTTACACGTGCTCTTGAAACTCATTCTTCCCTCCAGGTCTTCAAGTTCACCACCATCTCAGATTATTCTCCATCCAAAACCATGATCTTCTCTCACCTTGTTAATCCTCACTGACCCCACCCCAATATCTCCTCCTTCAAATTTCCAGTTTTTCCTCCTGAGAGTTTCCTTCTGTATCCATCTTCTCCATCCTATGCATCCTTTCCCTCCGCCCATTCTTCCCCACACCCATTGTTTGTCAAAGTCTCCATATATGTTACCCTTTAACTCCACTGTTGGTGCCCCCCCCCCCATCTCTCTGCTGTTGATTTTGTTCTGTTACGTCCTGATCTATTCAGTGAACTAGCTTTCCATGAGCCTTGACTTTGTATGCAAAAAAAATAAAAATGGAAAGAGCCAATTTTTTTGCCTTTCTGTTACTAATCTGTTTTCCTTGGTCACTGGTCATCATTTATATTGGCTCACATTTGAGTCCATTGTGTTTGACATGAAGTAAACACACGATGTGTGTGGGAGTCGTACCTCATAACATTGTGCTGCTACTTCAGATTGTGTTTATGCGGAATCGTCATCAGGCCAAGTGGTCGGTCCTTGTACAGCTACCCTAGTGCAAACCAGCTGTGCAGATTCATCACAGATGACATAATCATCTTCTCTGTGCCATTTGGTTGGACAGGCCTTTTTTTTTTTAGACCAACTGTTAAACTCCCTTCAACCAAGTTGAGACATTTTTTTTCAAATCTAAGAAGCAGATTGATTGTTAAATTTGTTCACATTTTCCCCAACATGTAAATAAATGTGAAAGCCAAATGCGAACTGTGTAGCATCTTGATACTGTGTGACTGTCACTGCAGATTTGGCCACAGAGGTGAAAGTTGAACCTGAAGTGTCAAACTTTTCTTATTCACAAGGTACACCTCCGAGCATACATTCCACATGCCATTCTCCCTCGCAGATACGTGTTACAGCACTGTACTAGTTTAAGTTTCTATAAACCCATAAGCATTGCAAGTTGCGTGGCGCCGTCAAGCTCGCAAATTCCTCGGCATCAAAATTCCTCCCGCACCTGCAGCTGAGACTGAAACAGTGATTGGTCCTTGGGAAGAAATGTATGCATCACGTCACTGTTGTAGAATCATTTGATAAGTCTTCCCTGTTTTGGTTTCTGAGACTAGGTGAAATAATAAGTTATTAGTACTGCAAATGTGCATCCCAGCACGAATTTGGAACTTAGCCAGGGTGCAGCGATAACATGTCTCCTCTTTATGAAAGGATATTTAACGTCCACCAATGACCAGTTCTGGCAGATAGGATACCCGGCTTGATGGCCTTCCGATTACAGACGGCACACACATTGTGCTGCTACTTCAGATCTTCAGATCTTTGATCAGATGCCTCGCCCTGCATGCGAAACACCAGTTTGATGGTTTATAGCTGGGTCGGGAATCAAATCCGAACACCGCCCGGACGCGTCGGGAGACGAGCACTGGGGTGTTCCACTTTTGCAAAAGTAGTTGCTGGAATGAAGCACTATGTGCCTATCGATTCCACTAGTGAAGTTAGGTGATTGACCAAAGTTTGAAAATTTTCCTGCCTTGTTTGACCGCGGGCCGGCATTTTGAAATTTCAGGAAGAATCCATATTTTTGGAAATAATGTTGATTTTTGAATATTTTTAAAAATAAATTTCTTTGTGTTTAGATGGCCGAATGCACTTCAGTAGGCACCAGGATGATAGTAAATACCCGTAAATATTATTCACAACTTGTCCCAACATTTTGAGAAGAGGTTGCCATTTTGGAATTTCACTGAAAATCCCATATTTTGACAATTATTGCACGGCACATTGTTAGGCATTTACAGAATATGATTAGTAGCGTTTTCATACAGACATTATTCATGACAAATGAGAGCATGATCAATTAATTATGAGAACAATCAAATATGTTTTAAGTGACATATGACAACATAACAATCTAGCAAACAAGCAACCACACAGATATCTTATAGAGAACATATCGTTTGTTTTGTATAGTCTGGGTAAAGCTTCCAGTGCTCTTCCACGCACTGTAGCAATGCTTGACGTTTCTCATCATTGCACATATGAATAAAGTCAGACACTAGCTTAATTCCTCTTTCAGCTTGATCATTTATGACATGTAAAGAATTAGCACTTTCGCAAAATTTCCTGTAACTAGCGAACTTGTCCCACATAGCCACAGGAGCCCTGACCATTTGTCAGTCAAGGTTTATCTGAAAGTACACAGAGAATAAAAAATATATATATATTTCATTAGATGTACACAAAATATACGATGTTCACTGAATTTACAAAATGGCAACCCCTTCTCAAAATGTCGGGACAAGTTTGTGAATAATATTTACAGGTACTTACTATCATAATGGTGTCTACTGAAGTGCATTCGGCCATCTAAACACAGAGAAATATATTTTAAAAAATATTCAAAAATCAATATTATTTACAAAAATATGGATTTTTTCCTGAAATTTCAAAATGCCGGCCCGCGGTCAAAAAAGGCGGGAAAATTTGCAAACTTTGGTCAATCACCTAACTTCACGAGTGAAATCGATAGGCACATAGTGCTTCATTCCAGCAACTACTTTTGCAAAAGTGGAACACCCTAACGAGCACCGCCCGGACGCGTTGGGAGACGAGCACCGCCCGGACGTGTCGGAAGACGAGCACCGGACGCCGAGCTGTCCAGAGACAAATACTGCTCAAACACGTCTGGAGACAAACTACCGTTTGCACATAAACACCGCCCGGACTGTCCGGAGACAAACCCCGCCCGGATATTACCACTGTCCAGGCATAATGACCATCCAGAGATATATATATATATATATATATATATATATATATATATATATATATATATATATATATATATATGGAGGTAGTGCTGTTGGCAGCGAGAATTTGTGATGCTTTATGACACACACACACACACACACACACACACACACACACACACACACACACACACACACACACACACACACACACACACACACACACACACACACACACACACACACGTGCTGGGCCAATATCGGCAATTTTTTGGGAGTCAGCAGGTTTGGGTCAGTGTGATTACCGACTGCAGTATGTACTGTATACAACCCAGAAACCTTGAGTAGTTTTCACCGAAAAACGACGTTTCATTTATGTAGATGTTTCAGGGAGATGTTCACAAACATTAATCTTTAGCAACAGCTGCATGTGACGAGTGCAAAAAAATTTGCTCGCTAATTTAGAAAACAGGTTAATATGGCAAACGGCTCGGAAATTGGGCGCTCTGAAATATATTTTGCTTTGAAACTCACAAAGAGAAACATGTAACCTTTGTGAAGGAAATCCAATAACCAAATACTTTAGAAACAGTCGTGAGGACAATGGAAAACCTGATGGAACCTCCATAAGATATGGGATGAAACTTTGCCACCACGGCGTCCGTAACACGCATGGCATGTCCACACACCCATGTGTACCATGTCCGTACACATCCAAATATACCCATATGTACCATGTACCACCTTGTCGTAACTGTTGACTGTACATCCCGATCAGCACATGAACTGTACAGCTCGGTAAGTGGCTTAAGCACTAAAGCAAGCACTACAACGGAACGCCTGGCTTGGCAAGTGATTACCAATCGCCGCCGATAAAGGGGCTGTCACACCTTGACGTTTTTGCCAGCGTATGCCGACGTATGAAAAAATTGGCGAATACGCTGGCACACGTCGAATACCTTATGGGTAAGTTTTGTATACGTTAAGAGCACGCTGAAGCACGCTGACATACGTCGTAGCACGCCGAGCTCATCGACAAATTTTGTGTGCATGCTCAAAGTTTTCCGACGTATGCCAGCGTATGACTCACACGTTCTGCATACGCTGGCCATAAGTTGTAGGCACGTTATGCGATCGTTGACACATGTCGACACACGTTACTTGTAAGTTACTCATAAGTCGAAATACGTCGAGGTAATATCTAGCGTACCCGAAACTTATTTCTAACCTATGAGTAACGTGCTTTGAACCTATGTGTAACGTATCTCCAACGCATATTGACCTATGTAGATGTATTTGACGTCTTCTGGACGACCACAGAACTTACTGAACGTGTTTCTAACTTACAGCTACCGTATAATGGCGTATTGGCAGCGTTTAGGGGAATTGGTATATAAAAATGGGGTTCACAGGAGGAACCCGTCAGTGTTCCAGACTCCATGGTTTTTTTTTTGTTTGTTTGTTTTTTCTTCGGCATGACTGTGATGTTGACACTTCAATGTCTAGTGTGGTTATGATTTGAATCGTCGAGCGGCAGCCTTTTAATAGGCTACGCAACGTGATCGTCAGCGATACTCTGACGCACGCTATGCATAAGTTAGACTATCGTTGGGCATAAGTTGTGAATGCGACAACACGCTAAGCATTCGTTGGTATAAGTTATCTATAAGTTATCGAAACGTTCTGTGTACGTTACTAATACGTTATGCAAACGTCCAACTCATTAATATACGCCCAAAACTGAAAAAAATCAATAGTTCAGCGTATGCCAGCATTTTAGATAAATTTTGATACGTTGCCATATGCTGGCTAAATCGTCAAGGTGTGACAGGGGCTTAAAACTATGCACCTGGAAACGCCCAAGCAATGTCCAAATTGGACAAATGAACACTTTACCAGCGTCGGAACTTCTGCTGAGCTCAAATCTGGAGCTTAAAATTTGAAATTATTTTTCGTTTAAGAGATTCTCGATGTTATCGCATGTGCGGAAATGAATTAAAGCCACGAATGCTGGCATCTCCAGTCATTTATAACCATTGCAATATACCCAGCAATTCATTCATACCTCTGATGAACAGCCATTCGATAATATGAGTGAGGAAAGTGGAAAAAAAAAAACTTTATCATTAAGAAACTGTGGCGGCCTGTTCTAAGTCGAAGCATTGTTGAATAGGCTGAACAAAATGGCGGCTTAAGACCCTAGCGAGCTGACAGAGGGCTGTCTTGCCACCATCTTCATAAGACTTATTTTGTTGTTTTTTTGTGATGAGCACCTCCTAAATTATTTTCAAAAGGTGTGTTTAAATTTACCCAAACACCCAGTTTTCATTCATACACTCCTTTGGAGTTCCCTTACTTTGCAAGCAAAGTATGGCTCTGCTAGTTTTCATGGTTTTGGATTTATGGAGGACACACACACGCACTGACATTTATTATTATAATTGCACAAGATAATCAGAATTGATATTCCATTGGGGTCCATCGAGGATGATCAATCGTTCAGTAATGCAAACCATTAGCGACACAATTACAGTGCTGCACTTGGTTTGAGTTTGTAGTTCATCTGATCGGTGTTTTTATTGAGTGTTTCCGGGTTGTATTGCTTTTGCTGACATCTTTTGAACGTCTGTTTGTTTCTTTTTAATGCCGCGCACCACGAAGCAAAAAGCGAGGTGAAGCAATTGATTCACTTTGTCCCTGTGTGTCCACAAACGTTGGTCTATAATCGAGGAACAACTTGATTCTAATTAAATGTTATATTTTGAGCACGAATCAGAACATGACCGGAAAACGAACCTGTAGTTTAGCAGTACTTTGGCTCTGAATTTGTTGCAATCGCACATGCGCAGAGAGGAGTGAGATAATTATTTTACTCTCTGTCTGTCAGTCAAACAAAATTGAAAATCATTCCGAACAGGAAACTTTTTAGTGACGTCATAAAGAACACAAACAATAGGCACAAATAACTCATGTAACGTGTTAGATAAGGTGGTGTAAAAGATGCTGCAGGAACAGCGGTAAACTTCCAGAATATGTATTTTTACAACAAGGATACCACAATTTACGTCTCGGATGCATTCTTGAAAAGTGCGACTTAAATCGAAACGACTTGAATCAATTATTCCGATGAGAAATACAGTCCTGGGATTAGGCTGGGTGGTGGAACGTTGTAATTTTCACCTACGATATTCCCTTTTTGGCTTTAATAGAGATAATTTAAACACTCATTCTAACACATATTTTGACAAAAAAAATTGAAATAAAATTATTTTATTGAAGTGAATCCCTCAAACGATGCATGTTCCTTTTAACACCACTTCACTAATCTCTCCACGTACCCACGAAAGGTCAACCGTCTCTAATCCACCATCTCCTTCATGCTAATGTAATCTCTCATTTAGTTTAACTAATGCCAATCCTTTGTCTTTTGCCCCCATATGGGCACAAATTTACGAGTGCCCTACGTGGGTTCCAAACCTTCTCTTTATTTACTCTTCACTACTGGGATTCTCCTACAGAGAACCCAGCCATGTTCGCCACGCCTTTGCTTGAACTGCGGGACCTGCCACCTTCTGCATACGGGTCGCCCGTGTAGCCTTTCACACACCACTTGCACACACGAGCAGTCTCGCGGCCTTTCTCGCACCCACTCACACCATGGGATCTTCTCAACCCACACCATGGGATCTTCTCAACCCACACATGCTCATGAGCCGCCTCACGGCCTTTCGTACACCATTTACGCCCTCAGGCTACCTCGCGACCTTCACCACATCCACTCTCAAATGGCAGAACTTCCGTAACTTGCACTTGGAACCTCCCGCGGGGCTCCCGTAGCTACTCCAGCCATCTCCACTCGTGCCGGGTGCCCCGTCCGCACCGCTTGCGCCCTGCAATACACTGTGCCCCGCACCCTGGTTCCCTGGGACCATCGTCAAAATAAAACCCACTAACAATTTAAAATTCTCCAATCATCCGTGTAGGGGTGGCTCGCACTCACCCTGCACGATCCACACACACCCACCAGTATGTAGGAATAGTGTTAGATGGGTGATTTGTCTTATACCCTTCTGCAGATCTATGTCTCCTCACAATTATATCTTGGAGATTTCTATGGACAGTTCCTTGGACTTCATGGTAGAGTTTCTGCTCTTATATGCACTGTCAACTGTGGGACCTCGTATAGAAAGGTGGGTTTCTTTCTAAATTAAGTCCAATCAATTGAATTGGCCGCAGGTGGACTCCAATCAAGTTGTAGAGACATCTCAAGGATGATCAAAGGAAATTAGATGCACCTGAGCTCAATTTGGAGCATCATTGCAAAGGGGTGACATACACAGTGACTCAATACATTTCAGCTTTTCATTTTTATTTAAGTTGCAACAAAATTCTAAAAACGTGTTTTTGCTTTGTCAATTTGGTGTATTTTGTGTAGATTGGTGGAGATTAAAAATTTTTTTTAAACCATTTTAAATTCAAGCTGTAACACAACAAAATGTGAAAAGTCAAGGGGTGTGTACTTTTTGTACAGTGCCTTCAGACTGTTGGTAACAGCATATTCATTTAAGATAATAAAACTTCCCTCCTGTTGTGCTTGCAGACTTTTCCATAAAGGTGAAATCTGAACCAAAAGTTAATGATTTCCCGGTTTCACAAGGTACGTGTTCCAACACAAAAGCATTATTCAATGAACCAACATCCGTGTCAGGTCATTGTACTTCTGTGCAAATGATTTATCAGTTTCATGAAACGGTGCTGTCAAATCAAATCGCACCATTCTTCCATAACTGAATGAAAATAAATAGCATGTGCCTTGCATTTCAGTCATTTGGATCATATTTGGATTATTTAATTGATGCATGGATGATGGAGCTTCAAGAAAACCATTTTGTGACTCATTTGATTTTTCTAAAATGTTTGTGATCTGCTGCTCCACAGCTGGTGATGAAAAACGGATAAGAACTATCAGATTGCTCACTACCATGGTCTTCTTGGAGGGGTGGGGGGAGGGAAAATTATCGCTCACTGGAAGCAATGAATGTTTTCTTTGTTTGAGATTACATACATGGAACTATAAGCTCTCAAGCCATTTGTTTTTGTCCATGTGTCATGTTGTGCCAGGTGTGGCTGGGAAATCCATCAGCGAGTACACTTGCACCACGTGTCAAGAGGAGTTCTCAACTGAAGACCTTCTGCATCTTCACTTGGAGACTCATGATCAAAAACCGGAGCAGGAGAAGCACAAGTGCAACATCTGCCCCTACAGCTCAGATCGTAAGGACAATTTCATTTCACATTTGAGGATCCACACGGGCGAGCGCCCTTACACATGCTTGGTATGCGAGAAGGCGTTTTCTTCATCGTCGGCCTATCAAAACCACATCCGCATCCATACGGGAGAGCGCCCGTACAAGTGTACAATCTGCGGTAAAGCTTTTACGCAGTCGACGTCATGTCAGACGCACATGAGGATTCACACAGGTGAACGTCCATACAAGTGTGTTACGTGTGGGAAGACCTTTGCTAGTCCTGCGTCTTATCGGAAACACTTGAGAATCCACACAGGAGAGCGTCCGTACAAGTGCTCTTACTGTGAAAAGCAATTTCCTTCATCGTCAGACTGTCGGGTTCACATGAGGATTCACACGGGTGAACGTCCACATAAATGCACTTCCTGTGGTAAGACCTTTGCACATAAAACTGCGCATCAGAGACATATAAGAATCCATACCGGAGAGCGTCCCTACAAGTGCGAGTTTTGTAAAAAGGCTTTCTCTTGTTCATCGGATTTTCAGAGGCATGTGAGAACTCATACAGGAGAACGTCCATATAAATGCCCTTCTTGTGAAAAAAGTTTTATTCGATTGGCGCATTGTCAGGAACATATGAAAATTCATAGAAGAGAATATTTGTCTTGAGCTAGTTACTTTAAACTTTAAAGTGACACCCCATGAAAAAAACTTAACGGAAGAAGAACTTTGGTATATTCAATTCATGACACAAGCTGTTTGATATTCCATATCCAGTTGGAAATATTCTTTATTGAAATTTTTTTTTTTAATGAAAATAAATGTTGTGCGAGATAAATGGAAAATGTTCCCGGCTGGAAGTGGTCTAACTTCAACACATTGATAGTGACCGGAAGTGGTCTGATTCCAACACGCTGATAGTGACTGGAAGTGGTCTGATTCCAACATGCTGATAATGACTGGAATTGGTCAAACTCCAACACGCTGATAGTGACTGGAAGTGGTCTGATTTCAACACGTTGATGGTGACTGGAAGTGGTCTAACTCCAACACGATGATAGTGACTGGAAGTGGTCTAACTCCAACACGCTGATAGTGACTGGAAGTGGTCTGATTCCAACACGCTGATAGTGACTGGAAGTGGTCTGACTCCAACACGCTGATGGTGACTGTAAATGGTCTGATTCCAACATGCTGATGGTGACTGGAAGTGGTCTGATTCCAATACGTTGATGGTGACTGGAAGTGGTCTGATTCCATCACGCTAATGGTGACTGGAAGTGGTCTGATTCCAACACGCGTTGCTGGAAGTGGTCTGATTCCAACATGCTGATGGTGACTGGAAGTGGTCTGGTTTCAACACGTTGATGGTCACTGGAAGTGGTCTAACTCCACACGTTGATAGTGACTGGAAGTGGTCTAACTCCACACGTTGATAGTGACTGGAAGTGGTCTGATTTCAACACGTTGATGGTGATTGGAAGTGGTCTAACTTCAAAACGTTGATGTTGACTGGAAGTGGTCTGATTTCAACATGTTGATGGTGACTGGAAGTGGTCTAACTCCAACACGTTGATAGTGACTGGAAGTGGTCTGATTTCAACACGTTGATAGTGACTGGAAGTGGTCTGATTTCAACACATTGATGGTGACTGGAAGTGGTCTAACTCCAACACGTTGATAGTGACTGGAAGTGGTCTAACTCCAACACGTTGATAGTGACTGGAAGTGGTCTAACTCCAACACGTTGATAGTGACTGGAAGTGGTCTGATTTCAACACGTTGATGGTGACTGGAAGTGGTCTAACTCCAACACGTTGATAGTGACTGGAAGTGGTCTGATTTCAACACGTTGATGGTGACTGGAAGTGGTCTAACTCCAACACGTTGATAGTGACTGGAAGTGGTCTGATTTCAACACGTTGATGGTGACTGGAAGTGGTCTAACTCCAACACGTTGATAGTGACTGGAAGTGGTCTGATTTCAACACGTTGATGGTGACTGGAAGTGGTCTAACTCCAACACGTTGATAGTGACTGGAAGTGGTCTGATTTCAACACGTTGATGGTGACTGGTAGTGGTCTAACTCCAACACGTTGATAGTGACTGGAAGTGGTCTGATTTCAACACGTTGATGGTGACTGGAAGTGGTCTGACTCCAACACGCTGATAGTGACTGGGAGTGGTTGCGCCATTTTCAGAATAAGGGCATGATCACGGTCAAGACATGGTTGACGCTGTAAGCAATAAATTTACGTGTAAATTGTTTTTATGTTATCCGCTTATTAGATGGAGTGTATTTTTTGTAGTTTTGGGCAAAAAACGTTTTGCCTTTGAGTTGGATAATATAAAACAATATTGGAACTCGAATCTTTGAAATGTCTTTCCGTTGCTATGTCATTGTGGGGGTGCCCCTGATGATAATTCGATTTTTGTGATGGAGTTGTCAACAGCAGAATAACTCATTGTCCCATATCTCTCTATTTCAGTTTCCTAAATCAGAAATCGTGAATGATATGTCTTTGTTCAATAAATAGTTAGAACGGAAACTAGGTGACCGCTGTCTTTACCGTTACCTGTGTTGCGATATTATCAATTTAGTCCAAGAGCATTAGGTCAAAATAGGCCCTAACCTGGACATTTTTGGTAACAAGCTGATTTTTTCAGGATAGGTCCAGGAATGTGTGTAAAATAACATACTAAAAGTCCTCATGAATCCTCCTTGAGCGTTTTCCGCAATCCAAGATGGCGTCCAAAATGGCCGCCTCTTATGTTTTTCTCATAACTTTGCAAGCAGGTTTCCCCAAAACACACTTTAAATGTCTACATATATGTTTTGAAGTATGAGGAACTCATTAGAATACATCTTAAGAGATGCTGAAGCACGCAAGCTGTACATCCTAAAACACTATGGAGCTCAATCAACGGTGGTGTTTGATGGATATGGAAGCGCAACTTCGACAAAGGTAGCTGAGCAGAAACGAAGAGCTCAGAAGTGTACCTCTAGTGACATCATATTTGAAGATGATATGCCAACCACCACAACCCAAGCAGCTTTCTTAGCCAACGGCAACAATAAGGCGAGCTTATACAAACTCTATGTGACAAAATGCTCATGGCTGGAGTATGTGTCAAGCAGGCAGAAGCAGACGCCGACACCCTGATTGTCTCCACAGCACTAGCACTGGCAGAGTCAGAACATGTGCCAGTTGCTGTCGTTGGTACGGACACAGACTTACTGGTAATGCTAGTTGCTCGGGCAACCTCTTCCACAGATGTGTACATGCTATGCCGCAGTAATCCTGTCACGGTCTTCAACATTCATGAGATTCAGCATGCCATAGGGGACACAAGAAATCACTTGATGTTTCTTCATGCTGTGACGGGATGTGACACGGTCTCTGCGATCTATCGTCAGGGCAAGCGTAAAGCTTTCAACATGGTGCACAAGAAGCGGGACTACGACTTGCTGGATACCTTCACAAACAGTGGAAGCACCCATGACGAGGTGAAAAAAGCTGGGGAAGGCTTCATTCTTAAGCTTTATGGAGCCAGCAGTTTTGAATCTCTTGATGACTACCGTCACATCGCATACAAACGGGCAATCGGTCGCAGTTCCCCGAGTTCATCCTTTCAGCTAGAAAGTCTACCTCCAACTAGTGCTGCAGCAAAGCAACATTCATATCGCGCCTATCTTACCGTCCAGGAATGGATGGCTAACTCCTTATCTCCAACAGAATGGGGCTGGCGATTTCAGGACGGGACTCCTACCCCGGTAGAAACAGACATTGCTGTTGCACCCGACACTTTGCTGAACATGGTGGCATGTGGGTGTAAACCAGATGGTTGCAGAAGCATGACATGTAGCTGCAAGAAACTTGGGCTCTTTTGTACCTCAATGTGCAGTAAATGCAGTGGTCTCAATTGCAACAATACAGCACCAACTCTTATAGATGCCGACGATGATATTACCCCAACTTCAGAGGACATCAACATTGAAGATACAGCATCCGACGATGAAGACAATGACTGATGCAACTAGGTGTGTGCATGCGTAAGGTAGAGATTCATCTGAAACTTTTGAGGTTTGAATCTCTAGCATGATCTTGTTTTGAATGTCTTTGCCTCTTGAAACAGGCTAAAACAGCAGTGTGTTGATAAGTGGCGGACATTTTGAGCACCATTTGAATTTCAGAAAGAACTTCAGCGGTTTTATTGTTTCCTTTGTACTTCAAAGTATCTGAATGAGTTCCTTATTTCTCAAGACATAATATATTTAGAGATTTAAAGTGCATATTGAGGTAACTTAGTCACAGGGTCATGAGAAAAACAGGAAATTGCAACCATCTTTGGCGCCATTTTGGATTTTGGGACTAGTTCAAGTAGTTTTATTGGTATAGATATGCGTGTTTCAAATCTGCGAATAAGAATTTATCTAGATTCCTTGACTCCCATAACATATATAAAGACATTTTAGTGTGCTTTATTGGGTTACTTAGTTGCAGAGTTATGAGAAAACAACAACAGGAAAAGGGGCATTTCGGGCACCATTTTGAATTTCAGGATGAGCTCAAGTGTTTTTATTGGTAAATGCGTGTTTTTGAAAAATTCCCAATAAGTATATGATTCATTTCATTGAGTCGCAAAACATATATTAAGACATTTAAAGTGCGTGTTGAAGTACCTTGGTGTAAAACCTGAAACGGCAGCAATTTCAGACGCCATTTTGGATTTCTGAAAGAGCTTAAGCGGTTTTATTCGTTTTTGTGTGTTTCAAAATCTTCCGATATGTATTGTATTGAGTTCCTTATACTTCAAAACATATGTGTAGACATTTAAAATGTGTTATAGGTAAACCTACTTGCAAAGTTATGAGAAAAACAGGAAATGGTGGCCATTTTGGACACCATCTTGGATTGCGGAAAACGCTCAAGGAGGATTCGTGAGGACTTTTAGTATGTTATTTCACACACATTCCTGGACCTTTCCTGAAAAAATCAGCTTGTTACCAAAAATGTCCAGGTTAAACCCTAATGCTCTTGGACTAATTCCACCATCGATGGCACCATCGCCATTACAATAAATACTCGGATGCTCGGAATCCATTTTGGTTTGTCAAGGTCGAATGTCTTTCAACATGTTCATGAATCGGCTCGGTTAGTCGTCAAATTTCTCGTCTCACAAATTGCCGGTCTTTACTGTGGTCAAATTTACTGCTACGAGTTCATAGGTGTGATTAATTATAACATTTTTTGTGAGGAACTGGACTCAAACCGTTAATTGGAGCCATATTAGTGATCTGAAATTCAAAAAAAGTGGAATCGCTAAGTGCCCGTACGTCTCTTTCCCGTTACCCTCTTGTGTCTTTATCATGACCGAATGTTGGTAACGGTGAAGACACGTTGGTCATGGTAAAGACTGTTTGATGTAAAAATTATATTACATCCAAGTAAATTTCGTGGTTTAAGTTCCTTCATGTATTTGCGATGCCGGGTCATTAAAGTGTCGCTCGATTCCTGTATTGAGCGAGAGATGGGCTTACGGGGTTCCAAAACGGCCAACATTCCAACCTATGCATTGATTGAACATTTCGATCTCGACCAATCTTTTTATTTTTATTATTATTATTATGCTTATTATTATTTTTTAATTGTCAAGCTCTAATTATTATAGACTGGTGAGCTCACTTCACTGGTAAAGCTGTGTCTTTTGGGGTTTGACTGTTGACCCTTTTAAGGGGCTCTCTACGGGGTTCCGAGAATGCTAGACATTCAACGAGGCCGGACCTTTCCGGTGACCCTTTGTACCTCACAATCAACTCCCCTGGCAGATATGGCAGTCAAATTTGTCGTCATTGTTGGTGTTTTTGTCTTCTTCATGTTTGTTGCATAGCTCATTGTATATTGGGTTCAAAGTTTTGTGGTGGATTGTTGGTTTAGGATTGTTGAATTTTCATGGATTACGATTGTAATCAATTCTAGATTAGTTAAGATGTTGGATTTTCCCAGCAAAAATGATGGGGATCAGGGGTTGAAGAGCTGGCAGACAGGTATGGAGTATTCGTGTGTTCTGTTGAGTTGAGCCTCTGGCTGATCGATATGGAGTACACGTGTACGCTGTTGACTGCCTGGCTAATTGATATAAAGTACATGCATTGGCTGTTGACTGCCTGGCTGACTGTTATCCATCAGAAATTGAAACTGCTGAGACGTCATTTATTCAAAGTGTGTCCTTCGTGCAACTGGGCTGTTTGTATAAATTTCAAAAGCTGTACCGAGTGCAAGTCAAAGAGGGAATTATTACCGAATTATCGGTATTACATCAACTGTTGGGCCTTGTGGTTTTCCTGTCACTCTTTCGGACAATGCAGTGGACCAAATTTCTGTCCTTTGGTTGTCGACTCATTTGATGTTGAAAATGATGCTAATTATTCTAATTTACTACTTTGGTTAACTTGAAATGTATAGATTAACCAGACATCTAAGTCTTCATATGTAAGCCTACCTGTACGTGGGTTAGGGCATGAGGGCACATTTTATCCTTGAATTAAAAATGTCAAATTTACCTGTGTCCTGCTTCTCACCTTTGTATGTTTTCAGTATGCATCTTTCTTCAGCTGCAATTAGATGTTATTTACCTCTACCAACTGAAGGTAGGAGGCATGGGTAGGGGTGGGAAGATGGAGGGGTGGGGTTAGGTTAAGAGGAGGGAGGGTGAAGTGATGGGAGGAGGGACCCGGCATTGCTGGGCAATACCTGGTATCTTTGCAAATATAAAATATTCTACAAGTTATAAAAAAAAAACCTTTGCAAATCGAAAATATTCCACAAGAAGTCCACCATTTTGAGACCATTCTGGTCATGTGATCAGTATGACCTCCGCAATTTAACATCACGACCCTCCCCTAATGTTGCAACCCAAATTTGGTAGCATTCTAACTGGTGGGTCTCTAAGATTTTGGAAGGTATTTGCACGACCGTCATTTTAATACACTTTTTTTTATATCAATTAGCTGGCTCAGGTGATCAGCATAAATATAAAAAAATGACCGTTTTTACAGCCATTTTTCCCTGCTGTGCAGGGGTTGGCTTTTTCTTGAGGCAATGTTTTATGGCCGGATGCCCTTCCTGACGCCAACCCTGGTCGCCTCTTACGACACACAGGGATATGGTACACGTATTCTAACCGGGGCATACACCGGGACCAGTACACTGGTACTCATTTCACCGACCTCGGAAGGATGACAGGCTGAGTCAACTCCCTGGTGTTAATTCAGCAGCCAACGGGGCTTGAACTCAGGACCCTGGGATCCCAAGCCACCACCCTAACCACTAAGCCAACACCAGGCTTCTCAGGTGATCAGCATGGCCTCCGCAATTTAACATCAGGACCCTATCCGAATGTTGTCACCCAAATTTGGTAGTATTGTTACTGGTGGGTCTGGAGAAGAAGATTTTTGAAGGAATTTACACGATTTTCCCCAAAAAATTGACGGTCGGCCATTTTGACACACTTCCGGTCATGTAATCGGAATGCCCTGACCCTATTGTCAGGTCAGGTCAGGCCAGATTAGATCTGTGACTTGCTTACAGGTACTATGTAAACCTGCACCGACCTGTTTTATGGTCGGGTTGTTGGCGACTAAACCGCCTCCCCCACCAGTTTTCCTGGTGAGGAGGGTGTATGGGTATGAACACCCAGCAGGATTAAAAACAAAACCTGTCAAACGGCGGAGGAGCTCCTTGTGAGCCAACGGCCATCCATATCTAGTGCCCAACTCTGTCTGCAGATATGTTCTCTCAGTTGGGGTACTTTTCTGAGGAGGTTGGTGGCAGGATTTGCACTCCGGCCAGCGTAAAACACTTCATTCCACAAAACCCATTAATGCAAAGAAAACTGAAAACACACTCCGTTGAGGACCTCCTGTGCTGCTGCCCTTCGCAGGGCAGCTCACCGGATGTCGGGATTGCGGCAAAGCCTTCGGGACCCCCATTCCTTGATGATAGGAATAAAAGCACGGGGTAAACTTCCTGGGTCAGATTGCGGTGGTGTGTGGCGGAGTGGTGCTGAGGTGTCATCCACCAGATGGCAGTCTCCTTGGGTTAACCTGAAGCGGTCCCTTCTGGTGGGTGCCTGGAATGTCCTATCCCTGAGAGGATGATCACCTGTCTCTGTTGTCATCTGAGCTCAAGCGTTTGACCATTGGTATTGCAGCACTCTCTGAGGTTCAGAGACCGGATAGTGGCGAGATCATGGCGGGTGGTGACACCCACTATTGGTCTGGTCGCTCTGATGGTTACAATGCTCAAGGAGTTGCTGTAGCTATGTCCAGATAGCCTGGTGTTGGCTTAGTGGTTAGCGTGGTGGCTTGGGATCCTAGGGTCCTGAGTTCAAGCCCTGTTGGCCACTGAATTTATACACCAGGAGGTTGACTCAGCCTGTCATCCTTCCGAGGTTGGCAAAATGAGTGCCAGTGTACTGGTAAGGGGACACTGCATCAGCGGCATAGCCGCGTCCCAACCAATGATGCAACCAGCAGCCACAGGTTGAGAGAGAGAGAGAGAGAGAGAGAAAAAGAAAGAGAAAGAGAGAGAGAGAGAGAAAAAGAAAGAGAAAGAGAGAGAGAGAGAGAGAGAGAGAGAGATATATATATATATATATATATATATATATATATATATATATATATATATATATATATATATATATAGATGTGTCCAATAAGCTGACTCCAATGATAATTGAGGTAACACCGTGGTCAACGAGCTTATTATGAGACGAATAATTTGTCACTCCTTGGGGGTCGTTTCCCTGGTCTCTGTATATGCTCCAAATGAGGCGAGTGATCTCACCGTGAAGGACGTATTCTGTGCCGCACTCGAGTCTGTGGTTGATCAGTGCCTCAGGCGAGATACTTTTCTAGACTTGAGGGATTTCAATGCATCGAGCGGCACTGATAGAGATGGTCAGGAGAAGTGTGTTGGTCCCCATGAGTCTGGAACTGTGAACCAGAAGAGCACGAAGTTCCTTGACTTTGCAAGAAGTCGTGGACTAAGGGTGGCTGGTTCATGGTTTCAGTGCCTGCAGGCTCATCGCTGGACTTGGTATTCAAACGCTGGTGGTGTGGCAAAGGAGATTGACCATGTGACCACGTGGAGGATGATCAAGAACTGCAGTGTTTACCGGAGAGCTTAGTTCCTTAATACTGACCACAGGCTTGTTGTAGCAACTCTGAAGTTGCAGCTTAAATCTGGGAGAATGGTACTATCTGGGCCAAGGCTGGATGTTGGCAAGCTCAAGGATGAGAGGGTAGATGAGTTTGCGAACGTGCTGAGTGGAGATTTGGGGGGTCTGAGTGCTTTGGGGAATCCTGAACAGTTGTGGAGTGCCTTTAAGACCACCGTCCTTGTTGCTGGTGGATGTCTTGGAACTCACCGGATGGTGAACAATAATTTTGTCTCTCAAGGGATGCCAGATACCATTGACCAGAGTCACAGGGCCAGGATCAATGGCAGAGTTTAGCTGTTCAGGGAGTTGAGGCGTAAAACTGTCAGTGTGCTGAGGGCGGACAAGGAGGCCCATGTGTGAGGACTCTGGGGGGGGGGGGGGTAGAGCATCACCCGTGGTGAAGTGATGCTCGTCCTGCTTACAGCGGAAATCGTGCATTGTGTTCCTCCAAACCCATCTCTTAGTGTCCTGCAGTTATTGCGGAGGGTAGTGGGCTCTTCACAGAGAAGTCTGAAGTGAAGGTCCGCTGGGTCGGTTACTTTTTCAGCTGTACCAGGCTGACCAAACAGCTGTTGAGTTGGATGTCAGGGGTGTTACGATCCCTATTACTGATCCGCCAATTAACTGTGGTCCACTTTCGTTTGTGGAAACACAGGCTGCTGTGAACCAGTTGAAATGAGGTACAGCTCTTGGGATCTGTGGCATCCATGCTGAACGTCTCAAACTCAAAGCTGGTGGAAATGCTGTACTTGTTTTGTTGCATGCAGTTATGTGCTCAGCCTGGAACACAGGCATCATCCCAACTGAATGGAAGAGCAGGGGCCTTGTTGTCCCTCTCTGGAAAGGGAAGGGTGATCGCCAGGACTGCAACAACTACTGAGGGATGATGCTGCTCTCCGTGCCGGGCAAGGTCTTTGCTCAAATAATCCTTGATCGGGTTCGCCACCATCTGCTTGGGCACCAGTGCCCAGAGCAGTCAGGCTTTACACCAAAGATGTCAATGATTGACCGTATCCTTGCTCTTCGGATCCTCACCGAATGCAGACGAGAGTTTCGGCAGGGGCTGCTTGCAGCTTATGTTGATCTCTGTAAAGCGTTTGATTCAGTGAATCGGGATGCCCTCTGGAGGATTATTGGTCTTCGTGGGGTGCCATCAAAACTGATCAATCTGATGTCTGAACTATACTCGGGTGCTGAGAGTGCTGTGAGCTATGGTAATTCCATCTCTCACTGATTTCCAGTTTTTACCAGAGTTTGCCAGGGGTGTGTACTGGCCCCACACTTTTTACACTTGTATGGACTGAATTCTGTGGAGGACGTTGGAAAGCTCAAGCTGCGGTGCATCGTTTGGGAATGTCAAAACCTCTGACCTTGATTTCGCAGATGATGCAGTCATCTTTGCTGAGACCTGGATATCCTTTTGGGGACTCTCGAGGTGCTGAATGAGGAGTCGGAGCCGCCTAGATTACTTGTTTCCTGGATCAAAACTAAGATCCAGGCTTTCAATGACATCTTGGATGCTGCTATCTTGTCTGTACCTGTTTGTGGTGAGCATGTTGAGGTCACGGAGATATTCACTTACCTTTTCAGTGATATTCATGTCTGCTGGCTGTGAGCCATAGGTCAGTATCCATCTGGGTCGGCCCTGGGGAGTCATGGATTCACTGGATCATGGGGTGTGGTGCTGTCGGTACCTGTGCAGGAGGATGAAAGTCCGAGTCTTCAGGTCCTTGGTGGTTCTAGGCTTGCTCTACGGATGTGAGACTTGGACTCTAACCACAGATCTGATACGGCGACTTAATTCCTTTGGTACCAGGTCTCTTTGGAGATTCCTTGGCTATCGCTGGATGGACTCTGTGTCCAACGAGCGGGTGCTGAGAGAGATTCAAATGAGATTTGTTACCTGCCTAGTCCGTGAGCATAAACTTCGGCTGTATGGGCATGTGGCTCGTTTTCCTGACGCTGTTGCTACTCACTAGATTCTCTCAGCGAGGGAGCCTCGTGAGTGGAGGACGCCAATAGGCCGACCACGTGCCTCGTGGTTGCAGAAGGTTGATCAGCACCTCAAGGAGATGGGGATAGGTCAAGCATCTGCCTGGGAGATGGCTAGACGGAGGCTCCTTGAGTACCGGCAGAAAGTGGATGCAGCGACGCGCTGTTTTAGCGCATGCTCCCATATCTGACCTGACCGGAATGAGCTTTGCAATTCCTGTTACCAGTCAGGAGAGGAACATTGGTGCCAAATTTCAGGCGGATCAGCCCAGCTGTTTGGTTGGTGAAGTTGAAATATGAGATGGATGGACGGACGGACGGTGCGTGATGACAATACCTCATCTGCAATTTAAATTCCAGATGAGCTAAAATTGCGGAACTGAGTCAATCGGGCATGTGTAGGCTCTGCCAGGTAGAAGCCAAAGCACGAGACACCTCCTCTTAGGATGTATAAAAAGAAATTCATGTCAGAACAGCTGTGCACACAAAAGTACAACAAAGTATGTGGCATAATCCATTGGCACATGTGAAAAAAATTGAATACCCCAGTTCCAGAAAACTCAAGCGAACATGAACGCAAAGCAATCATTGAAAACAAGGATGGCGAAGGATGGTGAAACTCATAAACGACCTAACAATCGCATCGAGCGTAAACATGGAAAAACAAAGCATGGCGACCGGATCTTGTACTTTTTTATTTTATTTTTGTATACCTTGTCAAGGCTAATATGAGAGCTAACACACAACGCACAGCAAGGGGGGCATGAGACAATAGGGTCGTGGGAAGGATAAAACAATGAGGAACAAAGACATTAGGAGATCTGTGGAAGGGAGAGGGATGGGGTGGGGAACACGGGGTATACAAGATGGACACTACAGGGACTTTCAGGAAGGAAAGCAGGGAATTTGAAGGAGGTGGGTTTAGGGTCGATTAACTTGGGTAGAAAAGATCAAGGTTTTGGATGGGGGACGATAGGTGGTGGTGAACAGCTGTTTTGAAGGCCTGGAGGGAAGAATGGGATTGAACAGAGTGTGGGAGTTTAATCCAAAGGTGGGGAAAAAAGAGGAATGAAAGAGTGAAGGTGAGCAGCGATTCGTGATTTTCGTAGTTTTACCAGAAGAGGGTTGTTGGCGGACCTTGAGCGTCCTGCGGAAATATGGTGGGGACAAATGGCAGACAGAGCAGGGGGGTGAGACTGGAGAGGAGATGGTAGAAGACAGAAAGACCACCGACCTGTCTGCGGTGAGAGAGTGGGAGGCCCAAAGACTCAGCCTCATCATGGGAGATAGCAATGGTCCGAAATGCCTTGGTTTCCACTGTGTGAATCCGAGAAATGTGAGAGGCAGGAGCACCAGCCCAGAGGGAAGAGCAGTACTATATCAGGCTGCGGACGAAAGCTTTGTATGTGGTGAGGAGACCAGGTACCAAAAGTAAAAGTACTGAGGTACCAAAAGTAAAAGAAGGCATTGTTAATTGAGGTTTCAGTACCCAGTCATTTTGGCCTAAACAATGCAGAAATCAAGAAAATGACCAAATACCAAGATCTCAGGAATGAAGTGAAAATATCTTGGAAGCTAAAGATCACCAAAATTGTACCAGTGATAATTGGAGCAATGGGAACGATGAAGAAGAACCTTCCAGTGATCTTAAAAACCATTCCTGGGACTATTACTACAAACTAACTGCCGTTTGAAGCTGTCCGGGGTTTGGTGACGATCCTGAAAAGAGCCCTCGGAACAAAACTTTGAGAAAAAGAAAACTTCACAACTTGGTCCATGAATCGTGATGTTTTACTGAAACGAAGGTGGATACTTTGAGACATAGGAGGACTCCGTCCCACCTTTTAAAACCTGCACATGATGATAACCACTGACGCACAGACACAGACACAGACACAGACACAGACACAGACACAGACACAGACACAGACACAGACACAGACACAGACACAGACACAGACACAGACACAGACACAGACACAGACACACACAGACACACACACTGTCGCTCGTGTTTGTAGTATAGGCTCTGGTGGGGGTGGGGGGGTGTTTGTGTACATGACTCCTTTAGATCGTTGCCCTATTTTTTGTTCTGTATGCCAAGACCTTCAAAAAAAAGTTTGGGTAATACCACCAGATCAAGTACGTTTTCTCTGTAGGGTCCATCGTGGATTTCCAGTTAGCTACCAGCAAACTGTAATTGAACCAAAATGCCCATATTGGGTTTAGATGGAATAAATCATTAGTAGACATCAATAAATTGTTAATTTTGATTTACTTCAAGTACTTATGCATTGCTTAACACATTTTAGCATGATTTATTCTCTTAAAACTTGGTTCACAGTAGAAAATGACCATATTTTACGTAATTTTAGTCAAAAATAGCTTTCAACTTGAAAGTTAGTTGCAGCAAGAAAAGACAGAGCACGGTTGGATTCACTTATACGATATTTTGTGTACAGTTGTTTGTAGGATTTGTTATCACAGATAATGCAGTTCACAACTCGTAATCCAGTTGCTGTAGTATCTGCATTAGGTCGGTGGCGAACTGCCTGGGAGCGAGAGCTTCTACCTTCAGTTTTGTTCTGCTGATAAAAAGATGAGTCATGGCCTTGAACTAGATTCTTCTTAGTTATTCTGTCAAGAACTGTCTTCATAGTGTACTTCGTGTAACATTCATTAGTCACATGATAAAACCCATCTCCTTCAACAAGCTTCAGTCTTTTGGAAACATGGTCATTGTGTATGCCGCTGGCTTCCCGTATCCTTTTACAGCCATTGCTTGTGCTTGCTGTCTTATCATCGCCTACTTTTTGGCAGATAATACATTTTGTTGCATCATAACAGAGGTCTTGAGATGACTTTACAAGAGTGCCAGACTCCATCATTGGCACTTTATCCAACTCTTCACAACCCTGAAAAAAAATACGATATTATTAGTACTACATGTTGTACATACTAGGGCAATTGGAGGCACAACCACACACTTAAAGTAAATTGGACAACTACCTATTTGGAATCAATGCGTTTTAATTTGGGCAATTGTATATGACCCCCGTCTCCTCAGGGACATAACAGGTAAATACATGTAAACTATTCTGCACATTCTGGATGAGGGACAACCACATACCAGTGTGTGGCTGTGTCCCAGGCCTGGGGCACAATCGCACACTGGTATGTGGTTGTGCCCCATCCATTTACATGTATGGTTGTGCTCCATGTGTTCATGTTAATGGGGGTCTGTTTTTGTTTTATTGTTGAGGCAGCAAACATGTGATGATGGTTTCCATTCCATTCTTCCCCAACTTCTGATAATGTATAATTTATCATTTTCTTCATATTCATATGTATCCTAGAAATGATTTGACAAGCTGATACATTTAATATGTGCATAATAACAGTTGACCTTGAAAACATAGACCAAGGTCAAGGTATTGGAAACCAAATCCATTCAATTGCTTACCCTTAAAAATGTGCTGATTTGACATTTAATTCATATTTCTATGTGTTCTTGATCAGGTTTTATTATATTTTACAAATTGCCGAGTTAATATCTCAATACTAATAGTTAACCCTGAAAGCATGTCAAGGTCTTTGAAACCAAATTCATTCAATTCCTTACCCTTAAAAATGTATGATTTGACATTTAATTTATATTTCTATGTGTTCTTGATCAAATTTTATGACATTAGACAATTTGCCTATTTGTAGATAGAATTGGGGGATTCCCTCATTTTGGGGATCAGATAGAATTGGGGAATCCCCCATTTTGCTTTGAAATTTAAATATTTTGATCTAAATTTCACAATTATTCATTAAAATATTTCATTTTAAGAGATACAATTATTCTTTGATATTTCATTGACAACTTTTGACCATTATATTTACTTAAAATCAAAGGTGATCCATTAAAATCTTACCTTTTGTTTGCAGCATTGTTTTCTCTTCTTTTTTTCTTGAAAATCCAGTTGTCAAGAGGAAGTGACATCATAGTTAACCTCACTGTGACATCATAGTTTACCTCACTTAGGTATTCCCAAAAATGATATCATAGACTTTCATATCCCTGTAATTTACTTTAAAATGGTCTGAGGGCTTTGGTATGTATTATACACTAATAGGAAATCACATATGGGGAATCATTTGGTCACCTGCTATTTGACCTTGAGTGAAGGATTCAAGGTCAAATAGACCCTCAACAGTGATCCCTTTGTAAAACAAAAAAAAATGTCCTTATCTTTCTAAAAAAAATGGTCTGATGGCTCAGTTACATATATGTGTTATGAATAAATGGGAAATAACATATGGAATCTTTTGGATACATGGTGGTTGGCCTCGAACAATGGGGTCAAGGTCAAATGGACCCTAACAGCATTGTCATCACAGTATTACCTTTATCGAGGAAAAGCCCATATCATTCTAAACATGGTGTGATGGCTAGAAATAAAATATGGAAATCTTTTGGTAGTTGACCTTGCCCCGGTATGTGGTTGTGCCCCAAGTTCCCCTACATCTAATTAAGATGAGTGTCTCAATATCGTCTCTGTAGGATTGAAGCATATGCATATCACTGTTTTAGACCATTAATTAAAGCTTCATTGTTAAATCATGTCTACTTTTCATTCTTTTGGCAGTCATTTTGAAGAAAATCTTGGGATTATGCTAATTAGATCAGCTAAAACAATACAAAAATGTTACCAATGAATTTCTTGGGGTCAATAACCTATATTTAGTATAAAAAAAAATCAACTTTCCATGGCATTTAATTAAGGAGATATCATCATTTGATGAAATACCGCAAAAGTGGCCATTTGGGGGTAGGGGTGACTGGTTTACAATGAGCTCTGTGGTCATCACACACAGCCCCATTGTGAGAATATGAAAATTGAATTGCACAGAGAACTTAATAATGAAACATTTGGCCAAATTTTATAGCTCTACTTATAATATTAAGTCATTCAGAGACCATCAAACTTTGAGCTACTTTCAAGTTGAAAGCTATTTTTGACTATTTTGACTAAAATTACGTAAAATATGGTTATTTTCTCCTGTGAACCAAGTTTTAAGAGAATAAATCATGCTAAAACGTGTTAAGCAATGCATAAGTAATTGAAGTAAATCAAAATTAATAATTTATGGATGCTTAATAATGATTTATTCCATCTAAACCCAATACGGGCATTTTGGTTCAATTATGGTTTGCTGGTAGCCAACTGCGAATCCAAGATGGACCCCACACAGAAAACGTACTTGATCTGGAGGTGTTACCCAAACTTTTTTAAGGTCTTGGCATAAAGAACAAAAAAAATAGGGTGACACTCTAAAAGAGTCATGTACACCCCCCCCCCCCCCCCAAGAGCCAGGAGTATTGTGATTTTTCTTTTCAGTGTGCTGGTTGTGATGATGATGTTCACACCAGAATAAAATAAATCTCATTCTCATTTAAAACGAAACTGATGTGTTGTAAATGAAGTCCGGTTGATTATTAATCCTTCCGTCATCATCTCCAGTGGTTGGTGAAGAGGGAGGGCTTATTGGCGTTGAGCTGCCATTGCTTCAAAATGGCGTCGAAAATGGGAAACTGCCATGGCAAAAGGCAGAAATGACTCGTTCTTTGTCGTCATGGTTGTTCAGCTAAACAAACAAAATGCACTTCACTCCATGGTCTTGGTGGTGTAGAAGTAGTTACGATTAAATATTGATGTGTTGAGTAACTCGTGAATTAAATGAGAAAGTCTTGAATGGAAAGGTGCGCTTCGAGCTCCTAACACGTCATGGACGAGTTTTCTCTCTTTTCGTTTGTCTTGCTGTATCTGCTACATCTATTGGCTCTCTGGAAGGACTCCATTGATTGACTAATAATGTTCACATGGTTGCTTTCTTACTGCTATTCGCAAAACGTGGAAAAAATTTAACGTCACTACATTAGCTCCCCTCTAGATTGATGACCAAAGAGAGACGATCGATAATGATGTGGACGTCAGCCTGAATTAAATGCCTGCACAAATCTCTTAGGCCAATGGATGGACATGTCTGGCAGAATGATTTTTCCTCATTTCTGATGCAGTTGTCGGTGGCAAAGACCTATGGGGCTGAACTCAATGTTGTTGTATGGAGGCTCACGGGAACAATGGGAGTCAATGTCGCTGGAGATGTTCTGCTTAAGCAGTAGGATGAGTTGTATATCAGACTCTTTATCCATTTTGGGACCTCGAGCCTGTCTAAACTGATCGTTTCAGACTTTCCATTAAAATCAAGGATGAAGTACTTGTCCTTCTTGGTAATGACTCCAAAGGGGCTGTGGTAAGGAGTTTGCAGAGGAGCCCTGACAGTGTCATCACGTGAAAAAAAACATGGGTACAAGACAAAAGATCTTTGTGCAAATGTGTAGATCTCTGCCAAACTCTGTTGGGGATGTGATGTAACTCACTCATTGTCCTTTGCAGTCCGTCCACATGATTGCTTGGGTCCAAACTGGTGTAAATGTTAGTCGGGGCAACAAATTGCCCAGGAAGGTGAAGTGTTGATCCAAAAACGAACTCGGCTGTGCTGCAACCCAGATCAGCTTTCACCGTGGCACAAATGCCAAAAAGCACGACCGGTAGGTTTTCTCTGCAGCAATGTGGGTCTGCTTGTGTTCTGTGTGAGGACTTAAGCTGTCGATGGAACTGTTCGACAAGCCCATTTACAGCGGGGTGGGAAGAAGTAGTTCTTGGGCATTTGCTTCCAAGTAACTCGGTCAGCATTTTGAAAAGTGTGCACTCAAACTGTCATCCTCTGTCAGTGGTGATAATAGATAGGTTGCAGTGCTTGATATCCAATCTGGAAACAAAAGCTTGGGCTACGGTCTCCACCACTTTGTCAAGTATTTGAATAGCATTTTTGTTCCTCTGGGTCTTTTGTGTCTTCGGGGACTTTTGGGTATTTGGATCTTTTGGGTCATCAGGTCTTAAGGGTCTTGGGGGTGGGTCTTAAAGGATCCTCAACAGTCGAAGGGGTCTCAGCAGTTTAAAGCATGGAAATGTGCATTCCAGTAGTACGTAATTAATAGACAGACATGTGTGTGAAGTCAGGGTGCAACTGACGTTGAAATAGTGTGTAGTTGATAGACATACGTGCAGTCTGCAACCGACGTCGAAACAGTACATAATTAATAGACATAGTCACACAGCTTCATTGTGAAAGGAACATTCCAATAGTATGTAATATGTAGACGTTCGTTTACAGTGTCACTTACATTCAAACAGGACGTGATGAATAGGCAAATAGTCTTCATGGATTGATGGACGGCTTCACAGCTTCCCGGATGGCTTCACCACCTCACCGACCGAATTTTTCGTTTTTTTAAAAGATAGATGCTGTCTTTATCCTTTCAACCTTAGCCAAACCACATGTTGAGGAGTAGCACTTTCACAATCACTGCCTTGGCATTGAAAGCAAGAATGAGAAAGAAAGGACTTCTTTACTCTTTCCAGGTTAATAATTGGAGTTTAACATCGTTGTAATATTTAGACCATTTTATTGATTAGGATTATAATTATGTTCGGATCTTTATGGTTTGAGCTTCAAAAAGGTAACATTGGGTTCAGGCAATTGCACTCAGGTTTTCGTTGATCGTGCAGTTTGGCCATGAGATTTCGCTGACATCAGGTCAATGTGCTTGGCCATTGTGTCGATACTGCTGAAGTAAAAACGAGCCAGTACGTGACGGTGATGGACTGCAGCGAGAAAGTGATCCTTGTAAGCCTGTGTGGAGCGCATGCAAATAACACCAATAATTTTACTCTCAAAACGTTAATATTAAAGGCAATATTGCTCATTATACCGACATCATACTACCACTTAAAGGAGCTCAGAGGCCCTAAAGAAAAGCAGACAATAGGATGTGGAAATGCAGGTGGGTTCACACGCATAACATCCAGAAGAGAGACCGATGAATGCACTCTTGCTTGTTTATCAAAACCAGCTGTCTGTGCATCTCTACTCCATATTCTTGGGAAACTTGCATTAACCTCTTCAAAGGAAAAAAAACCCATAAATGAAGGTGTGATATTTCTGAACAAAGTTCAGTTTTAGCCTATACCTGACTCCAGTCCTTAAGATGAAGGTGGAGCCTTGCTTCATCTTCGGTCAGAAGGATGCAGTTCCATGGACTCCATGGAGTGGTCTTGTCCCATCTCACCATGACCAGCTCAATGAGCTCTCTGCTGCCTCCATGTGCCGATTGTCCACTCCATATGACCTCCACAAGGTATCGGAAGTCCTCTTCCTGAATGTGGCATAAAGTTATTATAATGCAGGAAGCAATGAGCTGTTTTTGTCAAATATATCCATTGTCATCATGGTCACTGGAACTAAGTAAGCTTGAACTGCAATGCAAATGAATGATTTCAGTATTGTGGGAGTGCGACTGTAAACAATGGGAGAAGAAGACCTTGTGCAACAAGTAAATGTGATTCCAGAAATGAGGAAAAGATACCCCGATCAGGAAGGCCAGGCACGAGGAGTTATCTCCCAATGCTTGCTCGGTGGTCCGTAGTTTCAGCAACATTGTGCGGAAGAGGGACATTTCCTTCCTCTTTCCTCCAGAATTATCCAATGCGGTGCAACTTCGGCAACGACTTCTTGTATTTGTCAATGCAGCCGGAGAAAATGCTGCTGAAGGCAGGTAACTTAGGCAAGAAGCGCAAAAGTTCACATTTTTCTGAAGTGTTGCAGGGTCTTGGGGAACCTGAAAAATAATTTCATTGAAACAAATCAAATGTTTCTTTGTATTTAAGATACCAATTTATATCAGTCATTGTTCAGCACATTTGTTTTATAAACTTGGCAAAAGAACCATGAAAAAGTGAAACAAGATGCAGTTCAAAATCTGAGAGCTTTAATGAAATGCCTATTTAACGATATTGTTACATGTGGTGGGGTACAGGGTAGCTATAGGAATGTAAGGCCTTAGCATGGCTAATGTGTTTGCACAGGGAAGGTCATTTTAACCTGAAAGAGGACTTCTTGTTTGGGTGGAGTTGTCCTGTTTTTGCATGCAGTTGGAAGGTGTTGTTGTTTGCGCTGGAGATGGATCTAGGTTTAGGGCATCGTGTGATCTATCCTTCCTTCTGAATCGATGAGGGGCGGGTGAGGTGAGGTGATGGGACCCCAAAGATGGTCATTAATATGAGGTTGTCAATAGCAGGCTTTATATTGCACCACCCCTGCGGTAAGGAGGGATCGAGGCCACAACATCGCCGGTGTGAATACCATCAGCTGTCTGGGGTGTCACCTGATTGGCTGGATGGAAGGAAGCCGACGTCTCAGTGGCCATGCAGAGTCACGTAAGAAGCAAAAGTCGTTGGGAGGAGGTATTTAAATACCTGAGTGGCATTTCCTCTATTTTACTGGGGACACTCTGTAGTAGTGGAACTTAATTCCTTCATTTAAGACACTCTGTGGTGCTGGAGATTCTCATTTTTTCTGGGGATACTCTGTGATGCCGGTACTCTACTCTTTGGCTGCAGATGGTCTGTGGAGTCGGACTCTCTCTTTTGCTGAGATGCTATGTGGTGCTGGAGCTCTGCTGTTTTGCCGGTAATGCTCTGAGGTGCTAAACTGCTATGCTGTGACCTTTGGGTGGTATGAGCCTGCTTTGTTCCTCTATGCTGTTCCTTCCTTGACTGAAAGCTCCATTAAAAAAAACCGTGCGTGTGCGTGCGTGTGTGTGTGTGTGTGTGTGTGTGTGTGTGTGTGTGTGTGTGTGTGTGTGTGTGTGCGTGTGTGTGTGTGTGTGTGTGTGTGTGTGTGTGTGTGTGTGTGTGTGTGCGTGTGTGTCGCTGGGCCCTTTAAGGGGTTCATTTCATTGTATTGCAAGGGTTTATTTATTTTTTTACCAGCAGGAGTACCCAGCGTTGCCCAAACTTTTTATATTTTTTGTGGGGTCTAATACACTTCCCTGCAGTCCAATGCATTTTTTTTTGTGGGGTCAGGGTTCTGGTCAGGTATGGGAGCATGCGCCGGAGCAGCGTGTTGCTGCATCCACTTTCCACCAGTACTCCAGGAGCCTCAGTCTGGCCATCCCTCAGGCAGATGCCTGGCCCATCCTCATCTCCTTGAGATGCAGATCAACCTGCTGCAACCATTAGGCATGTGGTCTGCCCATTGACCTCCTCCACTCACGAGGCTCCCTCGCTGAGAAAATCTGATGAGCAAGATGAGCATCAGGAAAACGAGCCACTTGTCCATACAGCCACAGCTGATGCTCACGGACTATGCAGGTAACAAATCTCATTTGAGTGTCTCTCAGCAACCGCTCGTTGGATACAAAGTCCAACCAGCGATCGCCAAGGATTCTCCGAAGAGAAGGATTAATACCAAAGGAATTAAGTCTCTGTCTCAAATCCCTGGTCAGAGTCCAAGTCTCACATCCAGAGAGCAAGACGGGAAGCACCAAGGACCTGAAGACTCAGACTTACGTCCACCCACACAGGTACCGGCAGCGCCACACCCCATGATCCAGTGAAACCATGACTCTCCCGGCCTGACCCAGACGTCTGTTGACCTCTGGTTCACAGCCAGCAGAGACATGAATACTACTGCCAAGGTAAGTGAATCTCTCCTTGACCTCAACATCTTCACCACAAACAGGTACAGACAGGATGCCAGATGTCACTGAAAGCCTATATCTTAGTTTTGACCCAGGAAACCCATAATCCCAGCGGCTCCGACTCCTCATTCAGCACCTAGAGGGCCCCCAAAAGGATATCCAAAGATGACTGCATCATCTGCGAAATCATGGTCAGAGATCTTGACATTCCTAAACGATGCACCGCAGCTTGATCTGTGTGACGTCCTCGCCAGAATCCAGTCCATACAAGTGCTGAAAAGTGTGGGGGCCAGTGCTCACCCCTGACAAACTCCAATAACAACTGGAAATAAGTTAAAGATGGTATCACCACATCTCACAGCACTCTCAGTTCCAGAATATCGTTCAGACAACAGATTGATCAGATTTGGTGGCACCCTACGAAAACCAAGAATCCTCCAGAGGGCATCCCGATTCACTGAATAAAATGCTTTATAGAGATCAATATAGGCTGCAAACAGCCCCTGCAAAAAATCTCATCTGCATTTGGTGAGGACCTGGAAAGCAAGGATGCGGTCAATCGCTGACCTCTTTGGTGTAAAGCCTGACTGCTCTGTATGCTAGTGCTCAAGCAGATGGTGGTGAACCCGATCAATAATTATCCAAGCAAAGACCTTGCCCGGCACTGAGAGTAACGTCACCCCTCGGTCGTTGTTGCAGTCTTGGCGATCACCCTTCCCTTTCCAGAGAGGGCCAACAATGCCCGTCTTCCAGTCAGTTGGGATGATGCCTGTATTTCGGGCAGAGCACAGAACTGCATGCAACAACATGAGCACAGCATTTCCACCAGCCTTGAGAAGTTCAGCATGGTTGCCACAGAGCCCAGGAACTTTACCCAATTTGAACCGGTTCACCACAGCCTGTGTTTCCACAAACGAAGGTGGATCACAGTTAATTGGAGGGTCACAAACCGGATTGCAACAACCCTGACATCCAACTCGACAGCTGGTGGATCAGTCTGGAACAGCCGCTCAAAGTGACCGGCCGAGCAGGCCTTTAATTCGGACTCCTCTGTCAAGAGCCCACAACCCACTGCTCTAACTGCAGTACACTGAGGAACGGGCTTGGAGGAACGCAATGCGCAAATTGCCCTGCAAGCAGGACGAGAATCACTTGATCACAGTTGATTCTCTACCCCCCTCACAGGTTCCTCGCACATAGGCCTCCTTGTCCACCCTTCGTGCAGATACAGTTTTATGCCTCAGCTCTCTTAACAGCTCAGCTCTGCTATTCAGCCTGGCCCTGCAACTCTGGTCAATGGTATCCAGTGTCCATTGAGACAAAATTCTTCTTCACGCTTGGGTGAGTTCCAAGACATCCACCGGCAACGTCAATGACGGTAGTCTTGAAGGCACTCCACAACTCTTCAGGATCCCCCAAAGTACCCAGACCCCCAAATCTCCACACAGCCTGTTCGCAAACTCCTCAGCTACCCTATCATGCTTGAGCTTGCCAACATCCAGCCAAGGCTGGGATGGTACCATTCTCCTGGACTTAAGCTGAAACTTTAGAGTTGCTACAACAAGCCTGTGGTCAGTATTGTGGAACTGAGTACTCCGGTAGACCCTACAGTTCTGGATCATCCTCCATCGACCATCAACGAGCACGTGGTCAATCTCCTTTGCCATACCACCAGCGTTGGAATACCAAGTCCAGCGATGAGCGTGTGGGTGCTGAAACCATGAACCGGCCACCCTAGTCCATGACTTCTTGCAAAGTCAAGGAACTTCGTGCTCCTCTGGTTCACAGTTCCAGACCCATGGGGACCAACACACGTCTCATAACCATCACTATCAGTTACAGTCGGTGCATTGAAATCTCCCAAGACTAGAAGAGTATCTCACCTGGGGCACTGATCAACCACAGACTCAAGAGTGGCATAGAATGTGTCCTTCACGGTAAGATCACTCACCTCAGTGGGAGCATACACAGAGACCAGGGAAATTACACCCAAGGAGTGACGATCAGCTCTGACTGATGAATCCTTAGTCTCATAATACACTTGTTGACTGGTGTTACCTTAATTATAATTAAGGTAACACCACTGATAATTATCAGTGGAATCAGCTCATTGGACACAGCTCCAGCAACTCCTTGGGTCTGGTAACCATCAGAGCGACCAGACCAATAGTAGGTATAACCACCCACCATGATCTCGCCGCAATCCGGTCTCTGAACCTCAGAGAGTGCTGCAATACCGATGTCCAAATGCTTGAGCTCAGATGATAGCAGAGACAGGTGATCATCCTCTCTTCTGAATAGGACATTTCAGGCACCTACCTGAAGAGCCCGCCTCAGGTTAACCCAAGGAGATCGCCGTCTGGTGGACGGCACCTCAGCATCACCCTGACAAACACTACCGCAATCTGACCCGGGAAGGTTACCCCCTGGTTTCCCTCTTATCAAAGATTGGGGGTCCTGAAGGCTTTGCCCCAATCGTCTCATCTGGTGAGCTGCCCTGCACAGGGCAGCTGCACAGAAGGTACTACCTCAGAGTGGGTTTTCAGATTTTTAAAATTGTTTTTGAATGTTTTGCGGAATGAAGGGTTTTACGGTGGCCGGAGTGCAAATCCTGACCCAAACTCTTCATAAAAAGTAACACAACTGCAGGAGGACGTCCACAGATAGAGTTGGGCACAAGATATGGATTGCCGTTGGCTCACAAGGAGCTCCTCCACCCTTTGACAGGTTTTGTTTTTAATCCCTTTGACAGTCCATTTGACAGGGAATTTCAGGAAGGAAAGCAGGGAATTTGAAGGAGGTGGGGTTGGGGTGGATTAACGGGGGTAGAAAAGATCAAGGTTTTGGATGGGGGACGATAAGAGGTGGTGGTGAACAGCTGTTTTGAAGGTCTGGAGGGAAGAATGGGATTGAACAGAGTGAGGGAGTTTATTCCAAAGGCAGGAAAAAAGAGGAGTGAAAGAGTGAAGCTTAGCAGTGATTCGTGATTTTGGTCGTTTTCCCAGATGGGGGTGGTTGGTGAACCTTGAGCGCCCTGTGGAAATATGGTTGGGACAAATCGCAGATAGAGCAGGGAGGGGCGAGACCGGAGAGGAGACGGCAGAAGACAGAAAGACCACCGACCTGCCTGAGATGAGAGAGTGAGAGGCCCAAAGACTTGGCCTCATCGCGGGAGATACCAATGATCCGAAATGCCTTGGTTTCCATAGCGTGAAGCCGAGAAAGATGGGAGGCAGGAGCACCAGCCCAGAGGGGAGACCAGTACTCCATCAGGTTGCGGATGAAAGCTTTGTATGTGGTCAGGAGCTCAGGTGGGCCGGGGAAGGACTTTGCATGGTGGAGGATTCCCAGTCGGCGACTTGTTTTGGAGGCTAGGTTGGAAATGTGGCTTTCCCAGGAAAGATCATGGCAGATCGTGAGACCCAGAAGCTTGAAAGAAAGGACTTCTTCCAGAGGATTGTTGGGAAAGTGGATGGGGGGGGGGTTCTAAATGGTCCTTTTGGAGAGACATTGTGAGAGTGTGAGATTTGTCCGGATTGAAAGACGTGTTCCACGTGTTGGACCAGTTTGTGATTTTATCCAGATCTGCAGTGAGCGAAGAAGCTGCTGCTTGCTGGTCTGAGGGATGACAGATGGTACGGCAGAGGGTGGAGTCATCAGCAAAGAGATAGAGGATTTTCCAGAGAGTCGGAGAGATCACTGATGAAAACCAGTAAAAGAACAGGACTCAGAACACCGCCTTGAGGAACTCCAGCTTGGACAGGAAGAGGGGATGAAAGAACTCCATTCAGGGCCACACGTTGGCTGTGATGGGAGAGGAAGTCTGTGAGCCATGAGTGGAGATGGCCTTGAATACCATAGGAAGAGAGTTTGGTGAGCAGGGCAGGGTGCCAGCCTGTGTCAAAAGCATGCAATATTTCAAGGGATATGGCTCTGATTTCATGTCTGGCATGGAGGACCTCCATCCATTGTTTGGTGAGCAGAAGCAGCATATCCAGGGAAGAGTGTCCTTGTTTGAAACCAAATTGATGATCGGAAATCAAGCCATTGGAGAAGAGGAAGGATTTAACGTCTGAAGCGATGATGGATTCCATAACCTTGCTGATGATTGGAAGAAGGCTGATTGGTCTGGAGTTGAGAGAGGGTGAGCAAGAGCAGAGGAGCAGGTTTTTGGGACACGTGGGCTGATGCCGTCTGGACCGGTTGCAGAATCTGAGTCGAGGTTTGACACCAATATCTCTACTTTGTCAGAGAAAAAGGACACAGAGTCCATGGATAGTTGGGTGCGACTAGGTAAGGTGGGTACAGAAAACGATGGGTTTGAGACACAAGATTTCGATGCAAACACCGAGTTTAGGCATTCAGCCTTTTAACGTGCGGTATCAGCAGTGTGGCCATTTGAGGTTAGAGAGGGGCTGGAGGGGGAACGTACACCAGAACCATATTTGATTAGAAGCCACCATGATTTGGAGGAGAGAGAGGTTTGAGAGTTCAGACGTGAGCTTAGAAAGATGTTGTTTTCTGGCTCTCCTGAGGGTAGATACACACTTGTTCCGAGCTTTGTGGAAGGAATTGAGATTACCCTCAGTTGGGTTTGCTTTCCATGAGGCAAAGGCAAGTTTCTTCAGGACAACTGCCTCTCCACAAGCTTCAGTGAACCCTGGGCGGGAGGAAGGGTAGGACAACTGAAGACGAGAGGAGATAAATCTGTGCATGAGGGAGAGCAAGTTTCTTTGAAAGAATTCTCAGGATGACTTGATGTTGGAGAAAGTGGCGATGGGAGACCAGTCTGGAAGTTTGATGGCTGCTTGGAGACCCTGCCAATCAGCTTGAGTGAAATGTCAGACTCGACAGCATTGAGGTGGTTCTCTGATAACAGCCAGAGAGATGTCCACTTTGACAAGCATGTGGGCAGAAGAACTGATTGGAGCGAAGGAAGAAAAGCAGATATTTTCAGGGAAATTTGTCAAAATGAGATCCAGAAGAGATAGAGTACCATTGGTTGAGATCCGGGTCAGGAAATTCACCGATTGAGTCAGTCCCAATGAGTCGCAGAAAGCTTTTGCTGAAGTGCCATGACAGCTGAGAGAGGTACCCACACCAAGCCAACTGGCATGATGACAATTGAAGTCACCACATATGAGGAAGAGAGAGTTTGGATGAGAAGATGGAATTTGGTCCATGTTTTCGGATTGTGAGGTGTAAATGGAGTCATCACTGTTTGGTGGATGGTACAGTACACATATAAACATAAGGTGGGAGTGGAGTGGAAGCCGTAGCCAGAAGTATTCCTGGGGGTGTGGGGGAGTGAGAGCAGAGCGTGGAGAGTGAGGAATTGGAGTCTTTGATGAAGGGAGTAACTCCTCCACCAGGACGAGGCTCAGGTCTCTCATACCAGAGGAGGGAGTAACCAGGGAGAGATAATTGGGAGTTGGAGACATCTTGAGGGAGGAAAGTTTCTGTTTGTCAGATTGTCTGGTTTGTCAATGGCAACCTGTTTGGAAAGATCTGTAATGCTTGAATGAAGGCCCCGGATATTTGAGGTCCACACTGTTAATGAAGCGGGAAGGGAGGAGGCTTTGGGTGCAGGGGAGGGGAGGGGAGGGTAGAACAATGGAGGAGGGGGGGGGTAAAGAGAGTTGTTGACAGAGTGGGGGATTGCAGAATAACTTGGGGAGGTGGCCAGATGAGGAGAAAAGGCTCTGTGGTGCTGGGGGGAGAGGGGAGGCAAGAGAGGAGGCAGAAGGCAGTTGAGGTGTTGAGGAGAGGGAGTGATGAGATAGAGGTGAGAGGGCAGGGGAAGGGGCCAGCTTTGTGGATGTGAGGGGGGGGGACTTTGAGGGGTGAATGGTGGGAAAAGGGAAAGTTGCTGGAGAAAGGTGAGGGGGGAGTTTTTGAGAAAGGTGAGAGGGAGGTTTGGAGGGAGAAGAGTGTGATGGTTGCTTTGAGAGGGAGGGGTGAGTTGGCACTAAAGTTGGAAAAAAATAATAATTGATGGAGAGCGAACATTCATTGCAAACTGGGGTTATTTTATTTTTAATTTGTCGGTC